>NC_134357.1:425025570-425205570 GCF_048569485.1 Anomaloglossus baeobatrachus
CAGCCATGGCTTCATACTCTGCCCAAGGAGGCTTCTCTGTTAGCATTTCCACCACGGTGCATCCCAGACTCCTGTATAAGGGACACAAGGGAAAAAAGGGTAAAAAAGTAGAAAATTAAAGAAAGAGACCATATTGAATAAAGTCCTGTCCCTTTAAGTACATACAGGATCTTTTTTTTTCTTGGGGAGCTTGGTCAGGCTATCTGGAGTAACTGGCAGTATAGGGGCTGTCATATATACATGTGACTACAATACATGGACAGATTTCTACTGTCATATCTGTATGACATACCTTACAGACAGGGTTTAACAGAAACGACATCTGGCTGTCATGTTTTGAGTGGTTTCCTTCCTTTGTGCTGCCACCCATTAACCTCTAATATACTGAACCCAAGAGTGTGATTGACTTACCAGACATCAGCTTTCCTCCCGTAACCCTCCCCGCTGATCACCTCGGGGCTCATCCAATATGGCGTTCCCGTCACAGAACGGATACCTGTCCCTGACATGCAGATCGTCTGAAGCCGCTTACTGGCCCCGAAATCTCCCAGCTTAACATTTCCTGCGGAATCTCTGAGAATATTGGCCCCTGGCAGAAAAAAAAAAAAAAAAGATATAGGCAAAGAGGACAGATGAGAGGAAGAATCGTTGGCTGCGTCCTGTATGGCGACGTCTTGACGTGCAAGCTCTTCACAGTGTAAAATCTGGAGGAAAACACTGAAAAGTCGCAACGTTTTCACGCTGGTTTCGGACAGCCATGTCAGAATGGGTGAAGGTTGAGCGGGACCGGGTGACACTACTCATTTAATACACGATAAGCTATCTTACGCCAGAAACCAAATATACACTTTAGTGAGGTGCACGCCACTTTTAAAATGCGCCAGATTCATTAAGAGGAATGTGCTTTTCTATGGATCAGAAGGGAGTACAAAACGTGCCCTTAAGACTGGCGTGATGAATCGGGGCCATTATTTATAAGAGTAAATGCGGCTCCAGGATCTTACCCTTTATGTCCCTATGTACAATCATGTTGCTGTGCAGGTAAGAAACTCCCTCCAGGATCTGCCGGGTGTATCTACGAGTGACGTTTTCCGTAAGTGCTCCATAAGCTTTTAGCTGATCCTTCACTGATCCCTTGAGAAAATGAAAGACGCTGTGTCAGATTTTCATATAGCGTAACCCCAAGAATAGAATAATGGATTTTCCCATTAACACAACCACAGTCCACTCTTTACATGGGGCTCCAGTTCTGAAGGACTCGAGTGGTCTATACGTTATATAGATTATATATTACCATCATAAACCAGCAGTGGCTGCTGCGGGACACTGCCTGTCTGGGTATGGATTTTGGTGACAAAAATTAGCAAATTACCCTAGCAATCACTTTTGTAAGGAGTGGCCTCATCAGACTATTCAGGTAAAAGCCTGCAATTATTAGAGAAAAAAAAAACAAATCCAAAAAACAAAAACATTGTTGCTTTCTTCCAGGAAAAACGTAACTCTGTCTGAGATTGCACCCAAGCAAATAAAAGTGTGAACTGCAATACCAGACTCAGCCTAAGCGCAAGAGTGGCGCCATTTCTGGAAGATGGCAGCCATGTTTTTCCATTTTCATAAAGCCCATTTAATATGGACTCTACAACTTGTCATTTTGTGTGATTGTCGAGACAACCCAAAGAAATGTATGTATGTGTTATGACACTCCTTCCTTTTACACGGAGATGTAGAGGCACAATGGTGTAAGAAGGGTTTTCTTCCAAAAGTCTGATTGGTGGGAGTAAGAAGTAAAAAATAGATACTAATATCAATAGGATGAAATTCTGCTCATTGTATTAGGTCCTTAAAGGGGTTTTTCACTTTTCACAAGCTTTTATTAGAGTGGATCCTAAATGAGAAGATGATTACATGGTGTTCCTCTATTGGGTTTCCCAAATATTAAAGTGAGGAAATAGCTGTATGTGTTCAATTCTGTATCACCGCCATACGCATCATTACACGGTGCCCAATGAAACCAGTAGACTTTCCATTTAGTTCAGAACAGGTTTACACATTGGTTTTCTAAACAGCATCAAGTTATATTCTGGAATAGTGATGGCTGACTGGACTAATCTGGGTTATTCAGATGCATTTGTACCAATCCACAGCTCAACCTAGACCGAGAATGTATAGAAGCAGGTCTGAAAATACGCTCCACTCACCCCGGGCATATACTCCATGAAAATGGTCAGCGTCTTCTCGCCTTTGTCCCGTAAACACCCATAATACTGTACTATCCTTTCATGATGCAGATTCTTCAGCAGCTGGATCTCACACTCCAGTGCACTGACCTCCTGCAGAACAAGAAGAAAACACATTCAATATCAGAAGTATGAAGATTGTTAGTACACGGTAGTATAGGAGGGAATGTCTGCCAGACATTGGGGGTTTTTGGCCATGGTCACACAGCACAGTTTGTGTCAGAGTTTAATGTGGCTATAGTCTGCAGTGGATCCTGAAGAGACTTATGGGGAATCTGTAAGCAGGTTTCTGCTTTGTAATCTGAAGACAGCATGCTGTAAGGGTTAACCAATATTTCATCCATGTGTCTATTATTACAAAGTGTGTTTTGTTTACCTGGAATGTTAGTTTAAGCAGCAGTAGCTTTATCATTAGTCTGACTTAGGAGCACATGAGCTGAAGTCCGACTCTGCCACTCCAATTAGTAGCTTCTCTGTATACAAATGGTGGGCAGGGACAGCTCTATCAGCTCTGCTACATGCTAAAATCTTTGATTGTGTCAGAACGGCTACACTCAGTAATCTAAGTAACAAATTATTGGATTCAGGACCTCTTTGCCTACATCATGCTGCTCTCAGATGAAGCAGCAAAAACCTGCTGATAAAAAGGGAATTTTGTTTACTTACCGTAAATTCCTTTTCTTCTAGCTCCTATTGGGAGACCCAGACAATTGGGTGTATAGCTTCTGCCTCTGGAGGCCACACAAAGTATTACACTTTTAAAAAAGTGTAACCCCTCCCCTCTGCCTATACACCCTCCCGTGGATCACGGGCTCCTCAGTTTTGGTGCAAAAGCAGGAAGGAGAAAAAAGAGAATTTTGTTTACTTACCGTAAATTCTTTTTCTTATAGTTCCGACATGGGAGACCCAGACCATGGGTGTATAGCTTCTGCCTCCGGAGGACACACAAAGTACTACACTAAAAGTGTAGCTCCTCCCTCCGAGCATATACACCCCCTGGATGACAAATCTAACCAGTTTAGTGCAAAAGCTGAAGGAGGACATCCACCCATAAGTAGAGATAGAGTAAAACCCGGAATAACCGGAACCTCTGTCTACAACAACAGCCGGTGAAAACACACGGAACAAGAACTGCCAACAGGCAACAGGGAGGGTGCTGGGTCTCCCATGTCGGAACTATAAGAAAAAGAATTTACGGTAAGTAAACAAAATTCTCTTTTTCTTCATCGTTCCTTATGGGAGACCCAGACCATGGGACGTCTCAAAGCAGTCCATGGGTGGGAAATAAACAGAAACTGAGAAGTAGGCAAAACCTAACTTCACAAATGGGCGACAGCCGCCTGAAGGATGCGTCTGCCCAAGCTCACATCTGCCGAAGCATGAGCATGCACTTGGTAGTGCTTCGAAAAGGTGTGCAGACTAGACCAAGTGGCAGCCTGACAAACCTGCTGAGCCGAAGTCTGGTGCCTGAAAGCCCAGGAGGCACCGACAGCTCTGGTCGAGTGCGCCTTAATCCCTGGCGGAGGGGGCACCTGAGAACATTGGTAGGCATCGGATATGGCCGACCTAATCCAACGAGCTAGGGTCGGTTTAGAAGCCGAGAGACCCTTGCGCTGACCCGTGGTTAGCACAAAAAGAGAGGTGCACCGCCTAAGAGCGGCGGTGCGTGACACATAGATCCGGAGCGCCCGCACCAAATCCAAAGTATGCAACGCTTTCTCAAAGCGATGCACAGGGGCCGGACAAAGGGAAGGCAATGAAATGTCCTGGTTAAGGTGGAAAGGAGACACCACCTTAGGCAGAAAGTCCGGAGTCGGACGGAGAACCACCTTGTCTTGGTGAAAAACCAAAAAGGGTGACTCCGAAGAGAGCGCAGCCAAATCAGAGACTCTCCTGAGAGAAGTTATGGCCACCAGAAAGACCACTTTCTGTGAAAGTCGAAACAAGGAAACCTCCCTAAGAGGCTCAAAGGGGGGTTTCTGTAAGGCCGTGAGGACCAGATTAAGGTCCCAGGGATCCAAAGGCCGCCGGTAAGGAGGAATGATGTGAGATGCGCCCTGCATGAAGGTGCACACCTGGGCCAGTCGGGCGATACGCCGCTGGAACAACACTGACAGAGCCGAGACCTGTCCCTTGAGGGAATTGAGGGATAGTCCTAGCTGCAGACCAGACTGTAGAAAGGACAGGATGGTCGGCAAATAAAACGGCCAAGGAGCATGGCCGGAAGAGCGACACCAGGACAGGAAAATCCTCCAAGTCCTGTGGTAAATCCTGGCCGAGGAAGACTTCCGAGCCTGAGTCATAGTGGAGATGACCTCGGAAGGAATGCCTGAAGCCGTCAGGATCCAGGACTCAAGAGCCACGCCGTCAATCTGAGAGCCGCAGAATTCTGGCGGAAAAACGGACATTGAGAGAGAAGGTCTGGGCGGTCCGGGAGATGCCACGGCACCTCTACGGACAGACGGAGCAGGTCTGGGTACCAAGCTCGCCTGGGCCAGTCTGGAGCAATGATTATGACCCGACGGCCCTCCATTCTGATCTTGCGCAGGACTCTGGGCAAGAGAGCTAGAGGGGGAAACACGTAGGCCAGACGGAACTGGGACCAATCCTGAACCAGCGCGTCCGCTGCCAAGGCCTGAGGATCGTGGGAGCGAACCACGTAAACCAGAACCTTGTTGTTGTGCCGGGATGCCATTAGATCCACTTCCGGAGTGCCCCACTTGCGGCAGATTGACCGGAACACTGCCGGATGCAGGGCCCACTCGCCGCTGTCCACGGTTTGACGGCTGAGATAATCTGCCTCCCAGTTTTCTACGCCTGGGATGTGGACTGCGGATATGGTGGATTTGGAGTCCTCCGTCCACTGAAGGATTCGTTGGACTTCCAACATTGCCAGGCGGCTGCGTGTCCCGCCCTGGTGATTGATGTAGGCAACTGCTGTCGCGTTGTCTGACCGGACTCGGTTGTGCTTGCCCGCCAACAGGTGGTGAAAGGCTACGAGAGCTAGGAGCACAGCTCTGATTTCCAGCACATTGATCGAGAGGGCTGATTCGGACGGAGTCCAAGTGCCCTGTGCTCGGTGGTGGAGAAATACTGCTCCCCAGCCGGAGAGACTGGCATCCGTGGTGAGGATCACCCAGGACGGAGACAGGAAGGAGCGTCCCTGAGACAGAGAGAGGGGCCGAAGCCACCACTGAAGAGAGCTCCTGGTCTGTGGCGACAGAGCTACTAGCCTCTGCAAGGAAGAGGTCCGCTTGTCCCAAAAGCGGAGAATGTCCAGCTGCAGAGGACACAGATAGAACTGGGCAAAGGGAACCGCTTCCATTGACGCCACCATCTGACCCAGCACCTGCATGAGGTGCCTGATGGAATGACGGCGGGACTTCAATAGAGAACGCACCGCCAGATGAAGGGACTGCTGTTTGACTACGGGCAGCTTCACAAGTGCCGGCAGAGTCTCGAACTGCATCCCCAGGTACGTAAGTTTCTGGGTCGGGGACAGAGTGGACTTGGGCAGATTGAAAAGCCACCCGAATTGAACAAGCGTGGCGAGAGTGAGTGAGACACTCCGCTGACAGTCTGCACTGGATGAAGCCTTGACTAGAAGGTCGTCCAGGTAAGGAATCACTGCCAACCCCTGGAGGTGCAGAACCGCAACCACTGCTGCCATGACCTTGGTGAATACACGAGGGGCCGTGGCTAACCCGAAGGGGAGAGCCACGAATTGGAAATGTTCCTCTCCGATTGCAAAACGTAGCAAACGCTGGTGTGAAACTGCAATTGGCACATGCAGATAGGCATCTCTGATGTCGATGGATGCTAGAAAATCTCCTTGGGTCATTGAGGCAATGACCGATCGCAGAGATTCCATGCGAAAGTGCCGCACCTGAACATGCTTGTTGAGAAGCTTGAGATCCAGGATGGGCCGGAAGGAACCGTCCTTTTTGGGGACTAGGAAGAGGTTTGAGTAGAAACCTCTGAACCGTTCCCGGGTGGGAACCGGAACAATCACTCCGTTGGCCTGCAAGGATGCCACGGCCTGTGAGAAGGCGGCGGCCTTGGAGCAGGGGGGAGTGGACATAAAAAATCTGTTTGGCGGGCTGGAAGAAAATTCTATCCTGTAGCCGTGGGAGATGATATCCCGCACCCACTGATCGGAGACGTATTGAAACCACACGTCGCCAAAGTGGGAGAGGCTGCCACCGACCAAGGACGTTGCTGGCGCAGCCAGATAGTCAAGAGGAGGCTGCCTTAGGGGAAGCGGCTCCTCCGCTCTTTTGAGGACGCGGCTTCGCGCGCCAGCTGCGTTTTCGATCCTTGGCTGAGTTAGTGGACGAAGCTGAGGGCTTAGAGGATGACCAGTTGGAGGAACGAAAGGAACGAAACCTCGACTGGTTCCTGCCCTGGACAGGTTTTCTGGTTTTAGTTTGTGGCAAGGAAGTACTCTTCCCGCCAGTAGCTTCCTTAATAATTTCATCCAGTTGTTCACCGAACAGCCGGGACCCAGCAAAGGGGAGCCCAGCAAGGAACTTCTTGGAAGAAGCGTCTGCTTTCCACTCTCGAAGCCACAAGATCCTGCGGATCGCGAGGGAATTAGCGGAAGCCACCGCCGTGCGGTGAGAAGCCTCCAGAATGGCAGACATGGCGTAGGATGAAAAAGCCGAAGCCTGGGAAGTTAAAGCAACCATTTCAGGTATAGAGTCCCTGGCGAGGGAATGTATCTCCGCCAGAGAAGCAGAGACTGCCTTAAGAGCCCACACTGCTGCAAAGGACGGGGAGAATGAGGCCCCTGCCGCTTCATATAGATTTTGCCAGAAGGTCAACCTGGCGGTCAGTGGGATCCTTAAGAGAGGTGCCATCGGCCACAGACACGACTGTCCGGGCTGAGAGTCTAGACACCGGAGGATCTACCTTTGGTGAGTGAGCCCACTCCTTGACCACTTCTGGTGGAAAGGGAAAACGGTCATCAGAACTACGCTTTAGGAAGCGTTTGTCAAGACAGGCCCTGGGCTTGGTAACAGTGGCCTGAAAACTGGAGTGGTTAAAAAACATACTCCTTGCTCTCTTAGGTGAGGTAAACTGGTGTTTTTCTACCAGAGAGGCTTGTTCCTCTGACACTGGAGGATTGAGGTTCAGTACGGAGTTAATGGATGCAATCAAGTCACTAACATCCGCATCACCCTCAGATAAATCAATGGGGTACATAGATGTGGCGTCCGAGCCCACAGTAAAGGCATCATCCTCGCCCTGCAATTCGGCTCGTGAATCAGAGCCGTGGGACGAGGAAGGAGAAGAGTCCCTGCGTCTCCGTTTAGGAGGACGGGGTCCGGGAACAGATAAAACATGCTCTGTGAGCTCTGCAGAGCAAGTCAGAGCAGCAGAGGCGCCCTGAGAAGGGGGCTGATGCATGGTCAGCAGAGTCCGGGACAGCTGTCCCATGGAGTCGGCAAAGGACTGGGAGATAGCTTTAGAAAACGATGCTACCCAAGCCGGGGGTTCAGCCACCGGGGCCGGAGCAGCCGGAGGGACCCCTGAGGAGGCTCCAGGCTGAGGCACCACCATGTTAGAGCAGGCATCACAATGTGGATATGTGCTCGGTTCAGGCAGAATGAGCTGACATGCAGTGCAAATAGAGTAAAGCCTTGCAGCCTTGCTCCTAGTGAGAGACATGCTGCTGAGGTGGAGGCTCTGCAGTAAAGAATACACTCCTATAGAATGACCCCCTGAGAGTGTATAATAAAGCCCACAACCAGAGGTTGTGGCTTACCAGACCGCTTTTTGTGTGCCCTCCGGATTGCACAGCTCGGACCCCCAGTAGATGCAGAAGTTGCAGCAGCCAGCGCTGATCAGTGTGTAAACGCTGATAAAATGGCGCCGGAGTGAGGAGGTTTAGCCCAAGAGCGGGAACCGGAGGGCCAAGGAGAGATACAGGGGAGGGAAACATCTCCTCAGAGAGGAGTGTCCTCCCCTCTGCTGAACGGCCGGTGGGCGGCGCCGCACTGTTCCCCTGCAAGACTGACATGCAGGGGCAGTGAAATCGAAACTAGGCCGCATCTGAAGCCGGGGCCTAGATTTTTCCATGCGGCCGACGAGCAGGCACCCTCGGCGCGGTTCTCAGGAAAAAACCAGAGAACCGGCCGGAAATGACAGCAAAGTGACAAAACACACTCTCCCCACAATAAATATACCCGGGACCCCTGAATAACGTCTCAATACTTAGCTTATGAGACGCAGGGCCAGGTCCCTGGGGGGGGGTAAACGCTCCGTCCGGCAGGATCCTGACAGGGCTGCGGATGGAGACCGGTCTCCTGCAAAGCAGAGAGAACCGTGATGGCTCCCACTTCAAGCCAGAGCCTCAGGGGATGGTGAAGGAGCGCGGTATGTGAAGGCTCCAGCCTTGTAAAATCAACCTTAACAGTACCGCCGACACAGTGGGGTGAGAAGGGACATGCCGGGAGTCCAGACTGGACCCGCTTTTCTTCCAAATCTTTGAAATTAAAAATCAAAAATCGGATGAGATGCATGCGTGTGTGTGACCTCCTGAACACAAAGCATTGAACTGGTTAGATTTGTCATCCAGGGAATGTATATGCTCGGAGGGAGGAGCTACACTTTTAGTGTAGTACTTTGTGTGTCCTCCGGAGGCAGAAGCTATACACCCATGGTCTGGGTCTCCCATAAGGAACGATGAAGAAACTTATAAATTGGTCTAGGGTAAATTCAATCCGAAGGATGTTCGGAGAACTGAAGACCATGAACCAAAAGAACAAATCAACATCAACAACATGTGTACACAAAAGAACAACCAGCCCGAAGGGCACAGGGGTGGGTGCTGGGTCTCCCAATAGGAGCTAGAAGAAAAGGAATTTACGGTAAGTAAACAAAATTCCCTTTTTCTTTGTCGCTCCATTGGGAGACCCAGACAATTGGGACGTCCAAGAGCAGTCCCTGGGTGGGTAAAAGAATACCTCAATAAAAGGAGCCGAAAACGGCCCCCTCTTACAGGTGGGCAACCGCCGCCTGGAGGACTCGCCTACCTAGACTGGCGTCTGCCGAAGCATAGGCATGCACTTGATAGTGTTTCGTGAAAGTGTGCAGACTAGACCACGTAGCTGCCTGACACACCTGCTGAGCCGTCGCCAGGTGCCGCAAAGCCCAGGACGCACCTACGGCTCTGGTAGAATGGGCTTTCAACCCTGAAGGAAGTGGAAGCCCAGAAGAATGGTAGGCCTCGAGAATCGGTTCCTTGATCCACCGAGCCAAGGTTGACTTGGAGGCCTGAGAGCCCTTACGCTGGCCAGCGACAAGGACAAAGAGCGCGTCTGAACGGCGCAGGGGCGCCGTGCGAGACACGTAGAACCGGAAAGCTCTCACTAGATCCAAATAGTGCAAATCCTTTTCACACTGGTGAATTGGATTAGGGCAAAAGGAAGGCAAGGAGATATCCTGATTTAGATGAAAAGGGGATACCACCTTAGGGAGAAATTCCGGGACAGGACGCAGAACCACCTTATCCTGGTGAAAAACCAGGAAGGGGGCTTTGCATGACAGTGCTGCAAGCTCAGACACTCTCCGAAGTGATGTGACTGCCACCAGGAAGGCCACCTTCTGAGAAAGACGGGAGAGAGAGACATCCCGCAGCGGCTCAAAAGGCGGCTTTTGAAGAGCCGTCAGAACCCTGTTAAGATCCCAAGGTTCCAACGGACGTTTGTAAGGTGGGACCATGTGGCAAACCCCCTGCAGGAACGTGCGGACCTGCGGAAGCCTGGATAGACGCTTTTGAAAAAACACGGAGAGCGCCGACACTTGGCCCTTGAGAGAGCCGAGGGACAAACCCTTGTCCATTCCAGATTGTAGGAATGAAAGAAATGTGGGTAAAGCAAACGGCCATGGAGGAAAACCGTTATCAGAGCACCAGGATAAGAAGATTTGCCAAGACCTGTAATAGATTTTGGCGGACGTAGGCTTCCTGGCTTGTCTCATGGTGGCAATGACATCCTGAGATAACCCTGAAGACGCTAGGAGCCAGGACTCAATGGCCACACAGTCAGGTTGAGGGCCACAGAATTCAGATGGAAAAACGGCCCTTGTGACAGCAAGTCTGGGCGGTCTGGAAGCGCCCCCGGTTGACCCACCGTGAGATGCCACAGATCCGGATACCACGATCGCCTCGGCCAGTCTGGAGCGACGAGAATGGCGCGACGGCAGTCGGACCGGATCTTGCGTATTACTCTGGGCAGCATCGCCAGAGGGGGAAACACATATGGCAGTCGAAACTGCGACCAATCCTGGACCAGAGCGTCCGCTGCCAGAGCTCTGTGATCCTGAGACCGTGCCATTAAGGCCGGGACCTTGTTGTTGTGTCGTGACGCCATGAGATCGACGTCCGGCGTTCCCCAGCGGCGACAGATCTCTCGAAACACGTCTGGGTGAAGAGACCATTCCCCCGCGTCCATGCCCTGACGACTGAGAAAATCTGCTTCCCAGTTTTCCACGCCCGGGATGTGAACTGCGGAGATGGTGGAGCCTGTGACTTCCACCCACTGCAGAATCCGCCCGACATCCTGGAAGGCTTGACGACTGCGAGTGCCGCCTTGGTGGTTGATGTAGGCGACGGCAGTGGCGTTGTCCGACTGGATTCGGATCTGCCTGCCCTCCAGCCACCGATGGAAAGCCAATAGGGCTAGATATACTGCCCTTATCTCCAGAATATTGATCTGAAGGGACGACTCTATTGGAGTCCAGGTTCCTTGACCCCTTTGGTGGAGAAAAACCGCTCCCCAACCTGACAGGCTCGCGTCCGTGGTGACCACGGCCCAGGTTGGAGGGAGGAAGGATTTTCCCCGAGACAGAGATGTGGGTAGGAGCCACCACTGAAGTGATGTTTTGGTTGCAAGTGAAAGAGAGATGTTCTTGTCGAGGGAAGCCGAACTCTTGTCCCATTTGCGAACAATGTCCCATTGGAGTGGCCGTAGATGGAATTGCCTCCATAGCTGCAACCATCTTCCCCAGGAAGTGCATGAGGCGCCTTAAGGGGTGTGACTGACTCCGAAGAAGTGACTGCACCCCCGCCTGCAGAGAAAGCCTTGACTAAGGCTGGAAGGGTATGAAACTCCATCCCGAGGTAAGTCAGTGATTGGGTCGGCGTCAACTTGGATTTCGGGAAATTGATGATCCACCCGAACTGCTGGAGAGTCGCCAGAGTGACGGTAAGACTTCGTTGACACGCCACCCGAGAAGGGGCCCTGACTAGGAGATCGTCTAAGTATGGGATTACCGAGTGGCCCTGAGAGTGCAGGACCACCACGACGGATGCCATGACTTTGGTGAAGACCCGTGGGGCTGTCGCCAGGCCGAAGGGCAATGCCACGAACTGGAGGTGTTCGTCCCCGATGGCGAAACGCAGGAAACGTTGATGTTCGGGTGCGATCGGCACATGGAGATAAGCATCCTTGATGTCGATCGATGCTAGGAAGTCTCCTTGTGACATCGAGGCGATGACCGAGCGGAGAGATTCCATCCGAAACCGTCTGGTTCTCACACCGTCTGTTGAGCAGCTTGAGGTCCAGAACGGGACGGAAAGACCCGTCCTTTTTTGGCACCATGAACAAGTTGGAGTAAAATCCGCGACCACGTTCCTGAAGGGGAACGGGAATCACAACTCCTTCCATCTTTAGAGCGTCCACCGCCTGAAAAAGTGCGTCGGCCTGTGCGGGGGGTGGGGAGGTTCTGAAAAAATGAGCCGTAGGTCGAGAGCTGAATTCTATCCTGTAACCATGAGACAGAATGTCTCTCATCCATCGGTCTTGAACATGTGGCCACCAGGCGTCGCCAAAGCGGGAGAGCCTGCCACCGACCGAGGATGTGGCTAGATGAGGCCGAAAGTCATGAGGAAGCCGTCTTGGAGGCAGTGCCTCCTGTGGCCTTTTGGGGGCGTGACTTGGACCGCCACGCATAAGAGTTCCTCTGGCCTTTCTCCGGCGGTTGGACGAAGAGGATTGGGGCTTGGCGGAGGGACGAAAGGACCGAAACCTCGATTGGATTTTTCTCTGCTGAGGTCTCTTAGGTTTGGACTGGGGTAAGGAGGAGTTCTTTCCCGAGGATTCCTTAATAATCTCATCCAACCGTTCGCCAAACAAACGTTCGCCAGAAAAAGGCAAACCAGTTAAGAACCTTTTGGAAGCAGAGTCTGCTTTCCATTCGCGCAGCCACATGGCCCTGCGGACTGCCACGGAGTTAGCGGATGCCACAGCCGTACGGCTAGCAGAGTCCAGGACGGCGTTCATGGCGTAGGATGAAAATGCTGATGCCTGAGAGGTCAAGGAAGACACATGCGGAGCAGAATTCCGCGTGACAGCATTAATCTCAGTAAGACATGCCGAGATTGCTTGGAGAGCCCACACAGCCGCAAAGGCCGGGGCAAAAGACGCGCCCGTGGCCTCATAAATAGACTTCACCAAGAGCTCTGTCTGTCAGTGGCATCCTTCAGGGATGAGGCATCGGCAACAGACACAACGGACCTAGCAGCCAATCTAGAGACTGGCGGATCCACCTTGGGTGAGTGTGCCCAGCCCTTAACGACTTCAGATGGAAAGGAATAACGCGTGTCAGAGTGCCTTTTAGCAAAACGCTTGTCCGGGACCGCTCTGGGCTTCTGGACAGCGTCCCTGAAGTTAGAGTGATCAAAGAACGTATTGCGCGTACGTTTGGGGAATCGAAATTGGTGTTTCTCCTGCTGAGAAGCCGACTCCTCTACAGGTGGAGGCGGGGGAGAGAGATCCAACACCTGGTTGATGGACGAAATAAGATCATTTACTAAGGCGTCCCCCTCAGGGGTATCATGGTTGAGGGCGAAGTCAGGGTCAGAGCCCTGAGCTCCCACGTCCGCCTCGTCATCCTGAGAGTCCTCAAGCTGAGATCCAGAGCAGCGTGAGGAGGCCGGGGAAGAGTCCCAGCGAGGCCGCTTAGCCGGTCTGGGACTGCGATCCGGGCAGGAGTCCTCCGCCTGGGACCTAGGGGCTATCCTGGGAGCGCGCTGCGGCGCGGACCGAGAAGGCCCTGGAGGAGACAAACTAACAGGGGCCGGGGCCTGTGAAGAGCCCGGTCTGGACTGCAATGCCTCAAGGAGCTTAGATGACCATTTGTCCATAGACTGTGCAATGGATTGAGACAGTGACAGAGAGTTTGTCAGCGAAAGAGGCCAACGACGGTGACTCTGTCCCTGCAGCCTACTCAGGAGGAGCAGGGGGATCTACATGAGCCGAGGGGCCCACAAGTGCCCTAGGCTCCGGCTGAGCAAGCGTGGCAGGAGTCGAGCATTGCTCACAGTGAGGGTAGGTGGATCCCGCAGGCAACATAGCCCCACAGACTGCGAAAAAAACCTGTGCCTTAGGGGGCTTTGCTCCTTGTGGACGACATGCTGTAAGCAATAAGTGTCCCTTAGGAGAGCGACCACTGAGGGTATATGGGAAAGGGTTATACAGCCGTTCCGAATATAATATAATATAATATAATATAATATAATAATATTATATATATATATATATATATATATATATATATAATATTATATCACGGCACCCTAGGGGAACCAGCACCGGGTGACCGGTGTGGCTTACCAACCGCTGGTGTCCTCCAGATTCCCTGTCGTGGGTCTCCCGGAGCTGTAGCGCTGTGCAGCTGCAGCATACACCGGCAGAATGCCAAACATGGCCACCGGAGCTCTCAAGGGGGGAGTGGAGCCATGGGCGGCGCCGGCAAAAGGCGGGAATCTGGAGGCCCCATAGTGGTCAATGAGAGGGGAGGGGAGACATGCAAAGATGCTCCAGCCCTCTGTTGGTAATCCCGCCCTTACCCCTGACAAGTAGGCCCGGGGGCGGGATTTTTCGCGACTAGGCCGCGATGAAGTCGGGGACTAAATTTAAGGCCGTGCCCGACAAGCAGGCACGGCCGGCGCGGAAGTCCGATGAAAAAACAACGGACGGCGCTACTGGGGAGAAAGGCGACCTCTCTCCCCGTACCGTCCCCCCATGGGGACACAGAGTACCTTGAAGGTGCAGGGCCCGGTCCCTGGGGATGAAAACGCTCCGGTCCAGCAGGTTCCACCAGGGGCTGCGGATGGAGCACGGTCTCAGCAGGTGAATGACCGGTGAGGCTCCCACTTCTCCCAGAGCCGCATAAGGGATGGTGAAGGAGACGGCATGTGGCTCCAGCCTTTGTACCCGCAATGGGTACCTCAACAACACCGCCGACATAGTGGGGTGAGAAGGGAGCATGCCGGGGACCCCATAGGGGACCTCTTTTCTTCCATCTGTCATACTATGTATGAGAAATCTTTTTTTTTTTTTTTTCTGAGTGGATGTGTGCCTCCTTCCACACAAAGCATAAAAACTGAGGAGCCCGTGATCCACGGGAGGGTGTATAGGCAGAGGGGAGGGGGTTACACTTTTTTAAAAGTGTAATACTTTGTGTGGCCTCCGGAGGCAGAAGCTATACACCCAATTGTCTGGGTCTCCCAATGGAGCGACAAAGAAATTCCCTTTAAAGGTAGATACACTGTAGATTTTTCATCCGTAAAGTAGAATATTTCAGTAAAGGTGCAATTCGACAAACAGTTAATTATTCTGCCCCCTTTCACAACGCTTAGTGTGAAATCTGTTACAAATCTGCATCAAACTGTGTACAAAAGCTGAATGTAGCACAGATGCCGATTTTGGTGCGGATGTGCCACAAATCTGAGGCAAAATAAAAAAAAAAACAAAAAAAAAAAAACAAAAACACAGTAGTCTGTCTGCCCGAAATGGGTAAGAGGGTTATAATGACCTTGCTTGTTTCTGGACTGTCCGGATCAAACTGAACCTGCTTAGCTGCCAGCTCCCGTCCTATGTCCACATCATAACACAGATAGACCCGACCGAAGGCGCCCTGTCCCAGGAGCTTTCCCCTGCGCCAATTTATTGGAGCACTGGGTGCTGAAAAAGAAGATGCAACAATACAAATGCATATACAAAAAGTGCACAGGACACTAACCAGGACTAAGACTTAGGGTGTATATCTTACATTTGGTGGGCACATTCCTCTCTGGCACACCCAGCGTGTTCTCGCTATCTGCACTGCGCAGACGGTTGCGAGCTTCCAAGTATTGTACAGACAGGCCCAGGTTTTCCCCATTGGTGCTTAAAGAACGACTAGATGGCACAAGGGTGAAGAGATTGCCCTGAGGGCGCCTGATCCGTGGAAAGGTTCTTCGTCCTAGGACAAGAGAAGACATTGCGTACAATTTACAGACAAGCAGTTCCTTTTATATATGCGATATTGGAAAGCTGGTGGCAAGCAACATGACTGGCATTACAATTACCAAAGCTTTCCCAGACACCTGAATAGCAAAGTTTACATTTACATTAGAGGCCAACTGCAGGGCCTTTCACGTCACAAGGACTCACCATCAGTATAGTCTTTATGGTGAATGGATACGTGATACCTTCGGGGATACGTCCCACCCTTCCCCGCTTTATCATAGAATTGATTCTCCCGATCTGCAATGGAGAGAAGTAGAGGAAACCTTAGATTTCTCCAACAGGAGACAGGTGAGGTGAATATGTATATTATTTCTGATTTATCTCCGTACCTGAGAAATCCTGCCTGTTGTCTGGATTACTCTGAGCTCTTGACATTCGAGACTTCCTGAACGAAGGACTGGAAAGAGACACAAGAGGGCGCTCAAAAGCAGCAGAGGCACTGCCAGATATCAATGATCATCTCAAACTTCTGCAGAATACTCTATAACTTATATTACCCCAAATCATGGCCATCAGGAGATCAAACGGCTGACAGCTACCCCCCAAATTAACTTTATTTGCATAGAGCAAGGCGGAAGGGCAGGAGATGTCGAACATTCTTTCATTGAATATATGCGGTGCATAGAGAAAAGAAGATAAAAATGCAACCCGAGGCTATATCTTATTACCACCGATCCCACCCTCACCCAAGGGTCTGCAGGCCCCCCTTATACAGGTCACTGAGGGAAGTTGCCATTGGGATATATCTTGTATCCCCAGCAAATAGAATGCAAGGGAAGAATTGAGTCTCTTAAAAGGGACATGTCAGCTGTAAAAGTCTGAACACATGGCCCTGATACCTGATATATGACAGACGTTCTATGCAGACCACTGACAACGCTCCTCCATGTCTGTCAGTAGGATATCTCAGTCCCTGCACTGTGTCTGTAATGTAAGCCCACCTTCACTGAAGTGGATGGCAGAAGCCCCTTAATTTAACAGTTGTCAGGGCAGCCCCACTGATGACATATCTGTGACCTGCCAGAGGATATTGCAAAGGCAGTCTCTAAATTAGCGAAAGCAGAGTCTCAAACCTATGAAACCATTTTAGTAGCGCCTTCTTCCAGGTGGTGAAACGTAAACCTAACCAGCATTGTCATCTCTAGTCTTCAGTTATACTTGATCCCCTTTTCTAAACAGCTGCACATCCCTGAATATATACATTGTCCTGTACATCATTATAGAATATATACCTGCCCTCCGACTGGTCCAGAGACTGGCAGCTTCCAGATATGGAGTTCTCTGTACTGCTCAGCGGGTCCAACATCTAGATCAGGAAAATTACGTTATGGGCTTTGGAAAATTCCCATAATCCCTTATATGATCTGTACGATGGAATAAAGCTGGCCATGTGTAGGCTGACACTTACACACTGATCACTGGTCTCGGGGATGAATTCGCCCTCGCTGTTGATGCTGGTATACGACCCCTGTCGGGCTATCCTCTGCTGCCTCTCGGGAACGTAGCCAGGAGGTGGGGAGCTGCGGCCAGCGTTTTGTGAACCTGTGGGCAGATGATGTACATTGTCTTTTGTAGAACTGTATCAGAGTATGACTTGGTATGACGTTTTATAACAAAAATGGATGCATTTCTGTTGATTTGCTGTGAAGGGTTCTTCTACTACTCTTACATTCATGACCTATCCCAAGTGTAGTTCATTAACATAAGATTGGTGGGGTCTGACAGCCGGGACTCCCACAAAAAGATTTCATCACTGCAAGACAGCGCCAATTCATAGACTTCCTTATGGCTGCGGCCAGTCACTGTATTTCAGCTCCTATTCAAGAAAACGTCCGATCTGCTGCCAATAGACAGTGTGATTCCACTTTGTACATGCTTTACACCCAGTCACTGCCGGATGGGACAGCAGCTGATTTTTGGGGGTGCTACATGTCGGATCCCGACTGATCTTAAATTGATGACTTAGGGCGGCTTTGCACACTACGACATCGCAGGTGCGATGTCGGTGGGGTCAAATTGAAAGTGACGCACATCCGGCGTCACTTGCGACATCGTAGTGTGTAAATCCTAGATGATACGATGAACGAGCGCAAAAGCGTCGTTATCGTATCATCGTTGCAGCCTCCGACATTTCCATAATGCCGGTGCCACGACAGGTACGATGTTGTTCATAGCTCCTGCGGCAGCACACATCGCTGTGTGTGAAGCTGCAGGAGCGAGGAACATCTCCTTACCTGCCGCCGGCCACAATGCGGAAGGAAGGAGGTGGGTGGGATGTTTACATCCTGCTTATCTCCGCCCCTCCGCCGCTATTGGCCGGCTGCCGTGTGACGTCGCTATGACGATGCACGACCCGCCCCCTTAGGAAGGAGGCGGGTCGCCGGCCAGAGCGACGGTCGCACGGCAGGTGAGTGCATGTGAAGCTGGCGTAGCGATAATTTTCGCTACGCCAGCTATCACGATGTCGTACCTGCGACGGGGGCGGGGACTATCGCGTGCGACATTGCAGCATCGGCTTGCGATGTCGCAACGTGCAAAGCCCGACTTAGTCTCAGGAGAAGTCACCATTATCATAGTACCAGGAAATCACTTTAATGAAGGAATGTGCTGGAAGGGCAGATGTGATCAGATAGACCTCAGGCCATTACTCACTGACTGACAGATGTCGGCTCCGGGTCTCAGCAGTATGGTATGTGGTAGTAACATCACCCAAAGACTGGGAGGCCTTAATCCGCACTTGTTTCTGGACCCCTGAGTGAGGTGAGGACGTCTATAAAAAGGGGAAAAAAAATAAATTAAGATTGGGCCTTGAAGTTCTGAGCAGGATATACACATTCATTATTAGTGGTAGATCTGTAACTAGGACATATCAATAGACTAACACACATTGGGTGAAATAAGTATTGAACGCATCACCAGTTTTCTAAGTAAATATATTTCTAAAAGGTGCTATTAACATGAATTTTTCACCAGATGTCGGTAGCAGTCCATCTAATACACACAGACAAAGAAATCAACCCATAGATGTCCATAAATTACCGTATTTTTCGCTTTATAAGACGCACCGGAATATAAGACGCACCCCAAACTTAGACATAAAAAAAAGGTAAAAAAAAGAAAAATGGGGTCCGTCTTATACTCCGGTGTTCTCTTACCGGAGGGGGGCAGCAGTGGTGGTGAAGCGGGGTCACAGGAGGCACAGGTTGTGCTGGCAGGCGCGGCAGGTCAGTGGCAGCGGGGTCCGTGGTTGCAGGTGCCGTGGCGTCCGTGGTTGCAGGCGCAGTGGCGTCCGCGGTGGCAGGAGCCGTGGGGTCCGTGGTGGCGGAAGCAGCCGTGGCGGGTGAGCTGTGCAGCAGGCCGGTGCAGTGAGTGTCCGCGGTCTCGGTTCAGTGGTGGCGGCGGCGGTGACGGCTCAGTGGTGGGAGTGGCGGCGACTGCTCAGTGGTGGGAGCGGCAGGGACTGCTCAGTGGTGGAGTGTGTCCGCGGTCCATGTTCAGTGGTGGCGCCCGGAGTGACGCACGCGCAGATGGAGCTCTCATCCAAGAGCTCCCCCGGCGCCATCATTTGAAAGTGGAACCGCGGACAACTGGTAACATGCTGCACAGCCGCCCGCCCCGCATGCACAGAGTGGCATCCAGCAGGCCGCCGGGTACCTGTGCTTGCGTGCGGTGGCACTCAGCACACACAGCACCCGGCTGCCGCCCGCACACAGCCATGGGTACCCGGCTGCCACCGCATGCAAGCACAGGTACCCGGCTGCTGACCCCACACAGCACCCGCTGCCGCCCGCACACAGCCACGGGTACCCGGCTGCCGCCGCACGCAAGCACAGGCACCCGGCCGCTTGCATGCAGCCACAGGCACCCGGCCGCCCGATCGCCTCAGACAGGGGACCCCCCCCCCCGGTACCGCTTTATAAGACGCACCCCCCATTTTCCTGCCAAATTTTTGGGAGGAAAAGTGCGTCTTATAAAGCGAAAAATACGGTAAGTCATGTGCAGTAATGAGAAATGACACTGGGAAAAAGTATTGAACATACGAAGAAAGAGGTGCAAAAAGCCATGGAAAGTCATGGACCAGCTGAAATCTGTCAGTAATTAGAAGGCAATCCTGACACTTCTTCAAAAATACCATCAGCTGGTTCAACTGATGGACTATTAAAGGTGTGTCATTACCAAGGTGCCACACAAGAAACATCTCATGATGGGTAAAATAGTGAGCTGTCTCAAAACCTTCGCAAACTTAGTGTTGCAAAATATACTGATGGTACTGGATACAGAAAAATTTCTAAACTAAAAAGGTTCCAGTGAGCAGTGTTGGGGCCAACATCTGGAAGTGGAAAGAAATCATTTCACCATAAACTGGCCACAACCAGGTGCACCCTGCAAGATTTCAGACAGAGGAAGAGTTGTCCAAGAGCCAAAAACCACTTGTGGAGAGCTACAGAAACACCTGAAATCAGCATATACCGTGTTTCCCCAAAAAATAAGACCTACTCCAAAAATCAGCCCTAGCGGGAATTTTCAGCGTTTTCGGCATAAGGCTTAAATAGCCCTGCCCCAAAAATAAGCCCTCGTTGCGGTTCAATAATAAAAGTGTCCATATAGCTAAAAAAGTTAAAGAATTCTGCAGGACACTTAATTATAGAAAGCAGACACCCCCAAAAAAGACAAGAAAGAAAACAGAAGACCCTGCAATCAAATTCACCAGACGCTGAACGGGAGGACCTGCAGTGGAACGCATCAAAGACCTGCGGTGGAATGCATACAAACGAACAAACATCAGAGCACGCACACATCAGATTGCATTCTCACTCACCCCATCCGGCGATACAGATTGCTTCTGGCCGGCAGAGGAACCTGTGACGCAGTGCAGTGGAGCATCGATGCGTTCCACCGCATGTCGTAGTGCTCCACTGCTTTGCATCCCAGGATCCTCTGCCGGCCAGAAGCAATTGGTAACATAGGATGTGGCGAGTGTGTGATCTGATGTTCGCGAGTGTCGGCCAGAGGCAGGGAAGGGACTGCGTGTAGCATACCTGCTGGGAGCGCCCATCGAAGATCATATGAGGACCTGGGAGCGACACAGACGTCCGGAGTCTGGTAAGTTCGATTTACATGGAAAAAGGGGGGGGGGGGGGGTTCTGCTTTTTGGGGGTAAAATTTCCCCAACCGTGCTTCCCTGAAAATAAGCCCTACCCCCAGAATAAGCCCAAGTACATATTTTGGGGAAAAAAAAAAAATTATATAGGACAGTGTCTTATTTTCGAGGAAAAATTGTACAATTGTTTCAAAGAAAATAATAAGTCATGTACTCAACCTCCATGGCCTGTATGCACGCTCACCACGCAAGACTCCATTGCTGAACACAAAGCATGATCAAGTTTGCACAACAATTAGACAAGCCTATGACATACTGGCAAAATATAGTCTGGTCAGATGAGACCAAACTTGAACTCTTTGGATGTCATAATACACACCATGTTTAAAGGCCAAAAGGTACTGTATACAGTTAGGTCCAGAAATATTTGGACAGTGACACAATTTTCGCGAGTTGGGCTCTGCATGCCACCACATTGGATTTGAAATGAAATCT
Organism: Anomaloglossus baeobatrachus; assembly: GCF_048569485.1. Taxonomy (NCBI): domain Eukaryota; kingdom Metazoa; phylum Chordata; class Amphibia; order Anura; family Aromobatidae; genus Anomaloglossus; species Anomaloglossus baeobatrachus. The sequence goes on from NC_134357.1 coordinate 425,046,702, forward strand.
CTACAACAGAATTCAAGTGCAGATTGTAACGTTTAATTTGAAGGTTTGAACAAAAATATCTGATAGAAATTGTAGGAATTGTACACATTTCTTTACAAACACTCCACATTTTAGGAGGTCAAAAGTAATTGGACAAATAAATTAACCCAAACAAAATATTTTTATTTTCAATATTTTGTTGCAAATCCTTTGGAGGCAATCACTGCCTTAAGTCTGGAACCCATGGACATCACCAAACGCTGGGTTTCCTCCTTCTTAATGCTTTACCAGGCCTTTACAGCCGCAGCCTTCAGGTCTTGCTTGTTTGTGGGTCTTTCCGTCTTAAGTCTGGATTTGAGCAAGTGAAATGCATGCTCAATTGGGTTAAGATCTGGTGATTGACTTGGCCATTGCAGAATGTTCCACTTTTTTGCACTCATGAACTCCTGGGTAACTTTGGCTGTATGCTTGGGGTCATTGTCCATCTGTACTATGAAGCGCCGTCCGATCAACTTTGCAGCATTTGGCTGAATCTGGGTTGAAAGTATATCCCGGTACACTTCAGAATTCATCCGGCTACTCTTGTCTGCTGTTATGTCATCAATAAACACAAGTGACCCATGTGCCATTGAAAGCCATGCATGCCCATGCCATCACGTTGCCTCCACCATGTTTTACAGAGGATGTGATGTGCCTTGGATCATGTGCCGTTCCCTTTCTTCTCCAAACTTTTTTCTTCCCATCATTCTGGTACAGGTTGATCTTTGTCTCATCTGTCCATAGAATACTTTTCCAGAACTGAGCTGGCTTCATGAGGTGTTTTTCAGCAAATTTAACTCTGGCCTGTCTATTTTTGGAATTGATGAATGGTTTGCATCTAGATGTGAACCCTTTGTATTTACTTTCATGGAATCTTCTCTTTACTGTTGACTTAGAGACAGATACACCTACTTCACTGAGAGTGTTCTGGACTTCAGGTGATGTTGTGAACGGGTTCTTCTTCACCAAAGAAAGTATGCGGCGATCATCCACCACTGTTGTCATCCGTGGACGCCCAGGCCTTTTTGAGTTCCCAAGCTCACCAGTCAATTCCTTTTTTCTCAGAATGTACCCGACTGTTGATTTTGCTACTCCAAGCATGTCTGCTATCTCTCTGATGGATTTTTTCTTTTTTTTCAGCCTCAGGATGTTCTGCTTCACCTCAATTGAGAGTTCCTTAGACCGCATGTTGTCTGGTCACAGCAACAGCTTCCAAATGCAAAACCACACACCTGTAATCAACCCCAGACCTTTTAACTACTTCATTGATTACAGGTTAACGAGGGAGACGCCTTCAGAGTTAATTGCAGCCCTTAGAGTCCCTTGTCCAATTACTTTTGGTCCCTTTAAAAAGAGGAGGCTATGCATTACAGAGCTATGATTCCTAAACCCTTTCTCCGATTTGGATGTGAAAACTCTCATATTGCAGCTGGGAGTGTGCACTTTCAGCCCATATTATATATATATAATTGTATTTCTGAACATGTTTTTGTAAACAGCTAAAATAACAAAACTTGTGTCACTGTCCAAATATTTCTGGACCTAACTGTATCACCCCAAAATACCATACCAACAGTGAAGTTTGAAGGTGGGAACATCATGGTGTGAGGTTGTTTTTCTGCATATGGCACTAGAAAAATTCATATTATTGAAGGAAGGATGAATGGACAAATGTACTGAGACATTCTTGATAAAAATCTGCTGTCATCTACCAGGATGAGAAGATGAAACTAGGGTGGACATTTCGGCAAGTCAATGATCTCAATCACAGCCAAGGAACCTATCAATTGGTTTCAAATAAAGAAAATAAAGCTGCTAGAATGGCCCAGGCGACCACCTGACCTGAATCCAATAGAAAATTTATTTAAAGGAACTAAAGGTTGGAGTTCAAAGAAAGCAAAGCGTAAAGAACCTTCAGGATTTAAAGAATGTTTCGTTCTGTGGACGAATTGGCCAAAATCACACCTGAGCAACGTATGCAACATTTTCTCTATTCAGGAGACATCTTGAAGCAGTCATCACCAACAATGGCTTTTGTACAAGTATTAAATACATTTCTACAAGCATGTACAATAATTTTTCCCTGTATTGTTTCTCATTATTACACATCAATAAATTTATGGACAGCTATGGTTTGATTTCTTTATCTGATTAGATTGGATGGGCTGTCACTGACATATGGTGATAATTTCATGTCAATAGCATCTTTAGAAATATATTTACTTGGAAAATTCATGATGTGTTCAATACTTACTTTACCTGCTGTATACACTGCTCCAGTCACAGTTAGGCTATGTTCACACACTGCGTTTTTTACCTGCGTTTTGGGTCCGTTTTTGCTGCAGAAATTTCTTGAGAAATTCTTGTAACCTTTCTGCAGACATTCCCCAGCAAAACCTATGGCAAAAAAAATTAGCTGTGTGCACACTGCTTTTTTTTTTAAGAAAATTCTTTCAGTAGATTTTCTTAAGAAAAAGAATGAGCATGTCACTTCTTTTCTGCAGCTAACTGCGTTTTTTGCCATAGATAATTGGCACAATAACGCAGGGAGCAACCAGCGGTAAAAACGCACCGAAAACGCACCGAAAACGCGGCAAAAACGCAGGTCCGTTTTTGGTGCGTTTTTTAACGCAGGTGCACTAATCCTTCACTCTTAAGAAATTTCTTAAGAAAAATCATTTTTCTAGTGTGAACATAGCCTTAGGACCATAAAGACACCATTGCTTGTATGGATGTGGATACTTGCATCTATTTACCTGGCTTTCTCATAATAAAAAGTCTTCCTGTATGTGTAGTCAATCACCACTGAAATCAATTGGGATATACACCAGTAATGGTCTCCTCGCTCCATAAGCAAACAAGTATAGTAAAGACCACTACACCATTTCTGAAGGGTGGGGGTCTCCACCAGCACACTGTTTAGGTAGGGTATGCAAGTTGACATTTTGCAACTGCTGGAGCATCAAAAGTAGGCGATCACGGGGCGTGGCCTGGACCTCATGTAGAGAGGAAGCAGCGTGGGTGAGCTCCTGCCTGGATCCTGAATTATCCTGCACACCAGCCTTGCTGACAGGCACTACCGACCCTGGAGGGCTGCAACACTACTTATAACACCCGGGGAAGCGAGCACAGCCAGGATATGCCGACCCGCAGCAGCAATAAAAGGGACAGAGACGCGCAGGAGCGTGCCTCTGAAGAATCCAATATGGCGCCGCCGGCATCCACACCATCCCGAGCTGGAGCAGTGGGAGTAGCAAGCAGGTTGGAGCGGTTTGCCAGAGTGGCCCCTGGCACAGAGCCTACCTGCAACGAGGCACCCGATGGCAGCGCTGAACGGGCCCTGGAGCAGGGAGAAAACATACCCGATGGTGAGACTGTGAGTACCCTGGGCCTTGCATGTTCAGCAGCACAAGGTATGCAGACACACAGGCCTGTGCTGGCAGAGGGAGGAGGGGGAGATGTGGAGCAAACAACACCTGTTTTCACTGAGGCCATACTGAGAGACATTCTGGCAGCAATTAACTCTTGCAATACCACATTGGCCACTCTAAGCAGCCAGATGGGAACTGTCACCTCAGATATGGCCTGTATTAAACGTGAGCTGCAAGGGGTGACTGTCAGAATGGGGGAGCTGGAGGAAAGAGTGAGTACAACAGAGGATAAATTACCACCAATGTCACGAGAGCTGGGAAAGGCCACGCAAAATATCTCCACACTGCTAAACAAGGTGGATGATTTGGAAAATCGCTCCCGCAGAAGTAATTTGCGACTGGTGGGGGTCCCAGAGAGGATGGAGGGCAATGACCCACTGAATTTCTTTGAAAAATGGCTTAAAGACACCATGGGAAAAGACATACTATCCTCTTTCTTCACCATTGAAAGGGCGCACAGGGTCCCTGCGCGTGCCCCACAGCCGGGAGCACCCCCACGTCCTATTCTGATTAAACTACTGCACTATAAAGATAGGGACACTATCCTGCGCAGAGCCAGAGATATCAAAGAACTTGCAATTGATGGGAGGAAGATATCAATATTTCCTGATTTCTCCATGGAAGTGCAACGTAAAAGAGCGCAATTTATTGAGATCAAAAAACGACTGCGCAACCTGCAAGTGCCATACTCCATGATGTACCCTGCTAAGCTGCGGATTGCTGCGAACGGAGAGACTCATTTTTTTGATACGGCTGGGGCGGCATTGTCTTGGCTGGATATCAATGAGAGATCCCTGAGGAGGAAGAATACCTGAGATTTCCCTTTCTGCCGCCAGGCGTTGTTTTTGTTTGGGACGCTATGCTGGTGAGCTCATTACAGTTAAATTCATCTAGGATCCAGGTTGGGAGACGGCCGGTTCATTGTGGACACACGCTGCACTAGCGAGTTGTGGACCCCCCTCCCTGCATGGACTTGGGGCGTGTTTTTAGCCCTGATTCTCTCTATTTGGGAGAAATGTGTAAGATACACTTGAGTTTGAGGGCAGGGGCACTGCGCACTGGTGTGCAGAGCCCTATCTCTCTCCATGTTTTTCTTGTTTATTGTTGTATGATGCAATCTGTTTGGGAAGTGTGGTGTGCCTCAGTCGTGTCGCTCAACCTAATGTTTTTGAGAATCGGTGGAGAACGACTCTCTCCTCCAGGTATGAAGTATCCGTCCGGATCATATCTTAGTCTACGCTTATGGCGACATCTTTAAATATTGTAGCGTGGAATGTTAGAGGGCTCGGAGATGCGAACAAAAGATGTGCTATATTTACTCACCTACAGAAACTTTTACCGGCTATTTTATGTCTCTCCGAGACCCACATGGTCAGGGATAATGTTCATTGGCTGAGGAAGGGATGGATCGCGCATGAATATCATTCCACATACTCGACCCATGCACGGGGTGTGAGTGTGTTGGTGCACAAATCCATCCCGTTCTCATGTACCAAATCAGTGATTGACCCGGGGGGCAGATTTGTCTGTTTGCTTTGCATGCTGTATGGTATACAACTTATTCTGGTTGCGATATATATCCCTCCACCATATTCAGTCGAACCGGTAAAAAGGATATTGTCTATTTTAGATTCTCTTCCATCTGTGCCAACGCTTTTGATAGAGGATTTTAATAATTACTTACAATCCTATCTAGATAAATTACACTCGGGAAACATATCGGAGAACACCGCCCCGACTTCATTTGCTAGAATGCTAACGGAGCTGGGTTTTGTAGATCTTTGGCGTGCCCAACACCCCACAACCAAACAATTCTCCTGTTACTCTAGCTCCCACCACACCATGTCACGGATAGACCTGGCTATTGGAAACGCACTTATGGCCTCATATACACAAAAGGTGGCCTACCTACCTAGAAGTGTATCTGATCACTCACCATTACATGTTACGCTTGCATGGGGAAACCCCCTCGCTCTGCCCAGGCCTATCTGGAAACTTAATCCCTTCTGGATCCAGCTTATTGGGGGATCTTTATATGATAACATTCTGGAATACTTTCATTTTAATGAGTGCTCTGCACCACCACACATAGTTTGGGACTCTATGAAAGCTGTGGTAAGGGGCATATATATTAGAGAAATATGCATACGCAAAAATCAAACCAAATGTTACACCCAGAGTCTGATTCAGGAGGTATCTGATGCGGAGGCTGCGGTGGTGCTCAACCCGACAGTAGAAACTAAACACACTCTAGAGAAGGCACAGATGTCACTCAAAGAAAATCTCATGTCGGTGGCAGAAAATAAACGTTATTTCCTTAAACAAAATTATTTTATGGCGGGGGAGGGCGTGGGGCACCTACTGGCCACAGTCATTAGAGCACAGGAAGGATCTTCTTATATAAATAGGTTAAAGACGGAATCGGGTGACTTTGTAACAGCAAGCGAGGATTTAATAAGAGAAATAAAGAGGTATTATATGCGGCTATACACATCAGACTGTGACCTCACGGAGACTGAGATTGAGCAGTATTTGGATGATCTCTCTCTTCCTACACTGAGTGATGTAAACAGGGAATTGCTGGACCGGGACATCTCATTGGAAGAACTGGAGGAAGCGCTTGGCCAGACACAAAATGAAAAAGCTCCAGGAACAGATGGCCTGCCTGGAGAGTTTTATAAAGTGTATGCACCCTTACTGCTACCCAAGCTACTTAAGGTATTTGAAGAGGCTGAAAGGCAGAGGGTCCTCCCGCCCTCTATGAGGGAAGCCTTAATAGTCTTAATATTAAAACCCGGAAAAGATCAAGAGATCCCGGATTCGTATCGCCCAATCTCTCTCCTACAAACAGACATTAAATTGCTGGCCAAGGTGCTCGCCAATAGGATGTCCCGAGTCATCTCATCTATAGTGCAGAGTGATCAGACAGGATTCATTCCATGCAGAGCCACATCTATGAATCTCAGGAAATTATATTTGGGAATTCAACATAGTTCTGAGGTACCGGGGGAAAGGGCAATTTTGTCATTGGACGCTGCTAAGGCGTTCGATAGCCTTGAATGGGAATATATGTGGGCTGTACTTCGGAAAATGGGCTTTGGACATAGATTCATAAATTGGGTAAAACTGCTATATGACTCACCGGTGGCGAAGGTTAGGGTTAATGGCAGGGTCTCCGAGTCTTTTCCTCTTGGAAGAGGTACTAGACAGGGGTGCCCGCTTTCACCCTTGCTATTCGCGACTGCAGTGGAGCCGTTGGCAGTGGCAATACGGAAATCCAGGGAGGTAGAGGGATTTCGGTGTGGAGCCGTGGAACAAAAGATATCATTATACGCAGACGATCTACTCTTATATTTAGACAGGGTACGTTCCTCGATTTTGCCGGCAATGAATATCATTCGGGAATTTGGACAGAGGTCTGGTCTACGAATCAACTGGTCCAAGTCGGCTTTAATGCCGTTGGACCCCCTTCCGGGGGACTTTTCGGACTTACAGATTCCAGTTCCTGTGGTCCGGGAGTTTAAATATCTGGGAGTAATTGTCAGCCCAATCCCGAAGGATTTCCAGGCCCTAAATCTGGAACCCCTGTTACAGCGATTCAGAGCAAAAGTGCATACCTGGTGCCGTTTGCCGCTATCAAATATCGGCAGATCCAATTTAATTAAAATGGTAATGATGCCACAATTACTATACCTTATACATAATTCTCCAGTGTGGATATGTAGGGAATTTTTTGTAAAAATTAATACAATATTCCGGGAACTTATTTGGAAGAAAAAGCAAGCTAGGATTCGACTGGAAGTGCTACAGCGGGGAAAGGAGGAGGGAGGACTGGCGGTACCAAACCCATATATATACTATATAGCCTCCCAGATGCAACATCTGAGGGGTTGGGGCAAAGAAGGAGGGTATGATACCAGTGGTGATATAGTGAGAGAGGGATCAGTATGGAAGTACCCAGGTTGCCGGTTGGATGTGGGACAAAGACAGATAAATGGGGCACGATATCCCACACTGGCTATGATATTCCGGGTGTGGGACAGGGGTAAGTCTCTTTTGGGGATAAGCGGACCTACAGAGCTCTGGCCACTGTGGCAGAACCCCGACTTGCCAGAAATTAAAAAATTAGTAGGGTTCAGAGGATGGGAGGATAAAGGGATCCATTTAGTGTCACAAGTACTACAAAATAATACTCTTAAAAGCTTTGAACAACTGAGAACGGAGTTTCACCTTCCGCATGTCTTCTTTTATCAGTATTTGCAGCTGAGACACGCACTGGAAAGACAGGGGAGGACAAACCCGGTCACAGTGACACATAATCAAACATTACATAGGCTGCTTACATCTGAGTCCTCTAAGGGTCTTATTTCGGAACTATATAAAAAATTACTACCTGCCCATCTGGAAACACATCCATTGATTGTTAAAAGCAAATGGGAACGAGACGTCGGTCCCCTGACGGAAGGCCAGTGGTCTGATATATTGGAACAAGTTCCTAAACTGGCGGTATCGGAGTGCCAAAAGCTGTCTCAAATATATCTCATCCACAGGGTATATAAAACTCCCAGTCTACTTATTTAAGATGGGACTCAGACCAAACACACAGTGTGTTAGGTGTGGACAGGATGATGCCCATTTGATGCATGTTATGTGGGAGTGTGGACACATTGGTGATTTCTGGAACCAAACCCTGGGACTTATAGATCAAATATATCATATCACAATACCACCGTCGCCCCGCCTGTGCCTGTTGAGTCTATGGGAAGGAGAAGTGGATCCGGATTCTCCAACAGCTCTGGGAATAGCCCGTATCTTGTACCAAGCAAGAAAGCTACTTGCATATCACTGGTTAGACCCTCTACCACCAACATTACCAGAGCTCAAAAACAAATTAAATAACGTCATAAGATTGGAAAGGGGAGTTTATTTAAAAAGAAAAACATTGAAAAAGTTTTACAACATTTGGCGGCCATGGATGGAGTTGCCGGGCCTACCCTCTAGTGCACTGGTTCAGGATGCAATGCTGGACCGGTTACTGTTGTGCCTGCAGTGATGGCATGTGTGAGGAAGGGAATTAAAACTAGTTTTTTCTGTGGCGAAATGGACTTTGAATGAAGAGGTGAGAGAGGACTGGAACGGTTTCATGGATGACTGCACGGAGAGGGAGGGGCGGGAGAGTATAGCAATATGATGTGGAGCGACGCGGCTGATGGAGGAGGTGTTTCTGTTAGTCTGAGGCATTATTGCATAATTTAAGTTTTGTTTATTTGTAGAGCCACGAGGTTTGTAGGCTCAAGCTATATAATATAACTATGATTTGAGAACTCTATTATTATATTTACATACATGCAGAGAAAGAACCTGATTTATAAATCATATGTGTTTATCTGTTTATTGTTATCAGTTATATGAAAAGTGAAATACTCTCTGTATTGATCCCTAATAATTTAATAAAAAAAGATCCGATTTAAAAAAAAAGGTAGGCGATCACTGCTACAAGGGCGGACATCCATATTGGGGAACAGTTTGCACAGAAACAGAAAATCTTTCATCACCCTACAAATCAGGAATCCGTACTACTGTGTTTTTCCATAAATAATACAGGGTCTTATATTATTATCATTTCCAAAAAATTGGCTAGGGCTTATTTTTTTTTCCCCCATGAACAACAATCACACATTTATGCTTCAATTTACCTTGAAGGTGTATGAACAGCTTCAGGGTTACTAACCTTAACCTTAACTTACATTCACAATTCCTGGTGCAGTGTCACTCTTATGGTAACACTTACTGGCACTCTTCTCTATGCGGCTGGGAGGGGGCAGAAGGTGGGATTCTGGAGTGGGACTTGGGAAAGGTGGTTGTGACGTCACACGTGGCTGCTTCTGCTGGAGCGAGCAGGGCTGGCCGGGGGGCAGGATCCAAGAGGTGGCACTCGGGAGTCAGGAGGTGGGACCCTGGAGCAGCAGCCAAGCCTACGTTAGTGCGGTAGCGGCTTAGAAGCGGGAACCTGGTGACAATACTCAGGAGGCCGACTTGTGACTGGGTGAGCAGATTTTACCCTACCATGGTGAGGAAGCGGCAGGATGATCTGGGAGCTACATTATGCCCATTCCAGTGCAACCAGGATAAGGACAGGTATTTGTGATGTTGTTGACATAACCTAGCGTCACTAACATAACCTAGTACTGGAGAGGTTGACTAATAAGGGCTTATTTTTTGGAATAGGGTATATATTTAAAGCCTACTCCAAAAATCCCTAAAAGTCAAGATAGGGCTTGTTTTTGGAAGAGGGCTTATTTTTGGAAAAACAGGGTAGCAAGGCCAGACTGCGTGAATATTTTGTGGTCACCTTAGTTGAACCCTTCGTTTAATATTAGCTGAAAAGATCCTTGTAATGACAACACAACATATCGTATACATAACCAGGTCATACATGGTTTCTGTCGAGGGAGAGGAGCAGAATCCGGAGACTTTTCATACTGGAACTTCGATCTAGGAGATCCACAGCCTTGTCAAGATCATCCTGACTTCTGAGGGGTATAGACAGCTGAAAAGAAGAGGAGATGTCAGGCAGGAGCATATCTACCAATACTATCATACACAAACATCTTTCCCAAAAGGCACTAAGAAATATTTATTCTTCTAACTAGCTATCAAAGTCTGGTAAGGATGGGGAGTGGGAAAGGAAGTCAATAATATCAGGACATAAAACTGCTGACATACAACTGCCAGGATTTTGTGCTTACTGTGGAGAGAGCAAGCTGCCATCAGCCATTTCTGCTGGATATGTTCCCCGACGGAGCACAGAATAGCTTACATTGAACCACTGTCTGATCCTTCCCTTGAGCTTTGGTGTTGGGAGTCAGGACGACCCCCATACACTTTGCATGGCCGGACGGTTCTACCTATGTTCATATAATGCATGCTGTGACGACATGGACTGTCAGTGCCTAGCATGGGTTAAGTTTCTTAAAATTCAGCTAGACATGATGATATCTTGTTTATAAAAGGGGGATAAGCCCCTCATTGTTTCTACAAGACTCTTAAGACCCCTTTACACACTGTAACATCGCTAGCGATATCGCTGTAACGTCACTGGTTTTGTGACGTAATAGCGACCTCCCCACCGACATTGCAATGTGTGACACGCATCAGTGACCTGGCCCCCCGCTGTGAGGTCGCTGATTGCTACAAATCTTTAAACGCTGCTGCGTCGTTGGCCAGAACTGCCTGTTTGATAGCTCAACAGCGACTGTTTAGAGACTTTCCAGCGATCCCGGCCAAGTCGGGATCGCTGATGGGATCGCTAGAAAGTCTCTGTGTAAAGGGGCCTTTAGGGGTCTAGTGTTAAAGTTCTTGGCGACTCATGTAATTGCCTTGGCCAGTGAAGGTCAGATACCCAGAAAAATCAATTATGCAAACCTCCCATTGTATTACTATGTGTATTATTATTATGTGGGATATTTTGTATACGGCTTGAAATCTAGCCAATAATAGCCCAGTCTTATCCACCAATCGTGAATACCCTAATTGTCTGAATGTAGAGCTCAGGGGTATAAGAAGGAGGACTGTCCATTGCCGGGGTAGAGACTCTTGCTACATGCTATGACTCTAGGACCTGCGGATCCGATTGGCAAGCCATAACCAAACCTGGATTATAATACTACATGGACTTCAGCATCGAATGCAAGGATTCGGCTGAGATATCAAAGACTACATAAGGAAGGAATCCAGCTTGGGACAATCCAGTCATCTGACTACAAGTTTTGCGGTCCTCAGCCAGCTTCCTAAATTTGGCGTTCTTCCATTCTCTGTGGGTGCCTGCCGAAAGCGGGGTGCTGCTGGTTTGGAGTAAGTAGCCCTGGAAGCTCTGAGGCACGGACATTCTAATCCTTGGTGAGCCAGCGGAAGAGTGAGAAACCGTTGCTGGTTACATTTTGCTGGTTATGTGCTATGTGCCATTAATTGTTTAGGGATCCAATAAAGTCTTAATGTGGAGTAGTGTTCCGCCCACGGTTAAGGAGGTCGGGCGTTCAATTGGGATGAGCCCTGGGCCATGCTGTCTTTCTACAGGCGGCCGAATCGGCGGACGAGAGCACCCACTGACCTTCGTGTCTCCAAACATGCGTTTACCTATGTCGGGAGGATTGGTCATCCACCTTATAACCCCCTGCGGCCTCCCAACCTCAAAAAGCTCTTTTGCTAGTAGTAGTGAATGCTAATGCCTAAAGCCAGCTTTACACCTTACAATTAGGTGTGCGATCTCGTATGCGATGTGACACGCCCAGGTCGCATATGCGATTTAATGAGATCGCACGTAGGTCGCTCATTTGCTGTCACACGTGCGTTAGTAGTCTATGTTAAATTGATCAATTTTGTATGCGATCCTTTAGATCATGTGTTCTGTGACGTATGCATTGGGCACCCTTTATTTTTTTTTTATTTTTTTTATTGACTTGCCAAGCGTGTGTAATTTGTAGGGATGCGTTTTTACAATGTCATCTGCCATTCAGCTCTGCTACATGATCGCTAACAGCAGACACAGACAGCCATGTAGCAGAGCTGAATGGCAGATGACAGCAGACACAGAAAGAGCCGCACGATCAGAATGAACTCGGGTTAACTTCACCCGACTTCATTGTCATGCTGCGGCTCTATTCTGTGTCGCGTCCTGATTAGCGGTCACTCGTGAAGGATTCACCGGTGACCGCTAAACTCCTGAGTAACTGAATTGAGCAGCCCTCTCTCATACTCACCGATCCCCGGCGCGGCGCTGCACGGCATTCACACTGCTCTGGCGGCTTTTACTATTTTGAAAAAGCCAGCCGCTCATTAAACAATCTCGTATTCCCTGCTTTCCCCGCCCACCGGCGCCTATGATTGGTTGCAGTAAGACACGCCCCCACGCTGAGAGACAGGTGTCTCACTGCACCCAATCACAGCAGCCGGTGGGCGTGTCTATACTGTGCAGTGAAATAAATAATTAAAAAAAAAAAAACGGCGTGTGCCCCCCCCCCCCCCTCCCAAGTTTAAAACGAGCCAGATAAAGCCATACGGCTGAAGGCTGGTATTCTCAGGATGGGGAGCTCCACGTTATGGGGAGCCCCCCAGCCTAACAATATCAGCCAGCAGATGCCCAGAATTGCCGCATACATTAGATGCGACAGTTCTGGGACTGTACCCGGCTCTTCCCGATTTGCCCTGGTGTGTTGGCAAATCGGGGTAATAAGGAGTTATTGGCAGCCCATAGCTGCCAATAACTCCTAGATTAATCATGTCAGGCGTCTCCCCGAGATACCTTCCATGATTAATCTGTAAGTGACAGTAAATAAACACACACACCCGAAAAAATCCTTTATTAGAAATTAAAAACACAAACATATACCCTCGTTCACCACTTTAATACGCCCGAAAAAGCCCTCCATGTCCAGGGTAATCCAGGATGGTCCAGCGTCGCTTCCAGCTCTGCTGCATGGAGGTGACCGGAGCTGCAGAATACACCGCCGCTCCTGTCAGCTCCACGCAGCAACTGAAGACAGCCGCGCGATCAGCTGAGCTGTCACTGAGGTTACCCGCGGCCACCGCTGTATCCAGTGACAGCGGGTAACCTCAGTGACAGCTCAGCTGATCGCGCTATTCCCTTCATTAGCTGCGTGGAGCTGACAGGAGCGGCGGTGTATTCTGCAGCTCCGGTCACCTTCATTGAAATAGCAAAAATTCAATACCAATAGGTATCAGAATGGAACTCTTACATGTATGATTTCTGGGAATATAGTAACATGTGACATTTAAAACTTAACTTTGAATTGGGTTATATAAAATGAAATAAATAAGTGCAAACAGTGATCCACACACCAATTTAAAACCTGAAAATGATGAGGCCAATCAAGGATTATAGCGCCATCACTTTCAATCAAGCGGGTGAATATTTTATTCACCCATACGATATAAAATGTGATGAGAAAAAACCCCTCTTATGACGACTCGGACGTGCGCCGTATGAGTAATTCGCACGCCCCTTTTGCTCGTCATGGATCACGTGTCCACCTGTTGTTTGAGCTCTGCATGGTCTCCGGTTATGCCATTGTGACGTGCATTTGGTGGATTACTTGATGTTTATGTTTGTCATTTATGACATTTCATGTGACCGGCGAACCAGGAGACCATGCGTGCCAGTGGCTGGTCACTGATGGGTTACACGTGTATAACGCCCTATGACGTGACATACACTTTTTGACACACCCACTGACTGCGATATCAATCACCTGACCGGGGAACCATGAAATCATGCGTTCCACCGGGTGGTCACTGATGGATGACGTGTGTGTCGCGTCTTGTGACGTGACATACACCTCCTCTTTTCATGACACGCCTCCAACCGTCACGGACTCGTAACCAGGAAATGCATCTTTCCACTTATGGATCTATGATGGAAATATACGTTCTGCCAATCTATCCGGTAAGAACGCTGTATATACATATTGGATTAATGTGGTGCACCTTTATTTATCATGATTGAGTCACTCTTTATTGAATCGCTCTTATATATCAACCCCGGTTTAACCTTTGAGTATCCGGGCTTTCTCTTTCACCGCCGTATTATCTGCATAATTTGCAGAGGCGGATCGCACAATAGGGGGTGGGACGAAGGCTCCTTTTTATAGCCCCACTACATCACACATCCTCATTGATACCAGGCCACATAGGGTTGAGCTCTGCATTGAGCCATCACCGCCATCTTCAAGTGCCATATGTCTCCCCTGATGAACATATGATGTGAAACGCGTCGGGAGGCACTTGGTCTGGATATTAGGGCTAGCCACAACAGGGTCAGCTGTGGACTGCCCTTGTCAGGGCGGTAGTTTACTGTGGAAAAAGGGTCAGCTTAATCCCTGACAGGGTCAGTGACCAATCCACTTCTCCCGTCATACTGACTTATGGATCTCAGCAACACAGGAGAACCTTGACCCCTTAACGGGATACAAGAATTGGGTGAGATTATTCCATTTATTTGTGTCTTCAATATTGCACTATCTAATTATTATTGTTGATTGATAGACAGAGATTCTATTGAATATACTATATCCATTAAGAGCTACTATCTATTGGATACTGTAATTTATACTGCATATGCCTATCAAGGTGTCCCTCTGTCTGTTAATTTACAGTGTTCGATTTTATAGCTGAGTAGGTATCAATTTATGCCTAAATATTATTGTTGGTTAACATCTCTGGGGTGTTTGATATAAACCTTTCATATTATTGTAGGTCACATATACCCATTATCCCCCCAGCTATTGATATTGGATGTGATATTTATATATAGGGCACTTCACCCTTTTGTTCACCTGTGTTATATCGTATGGGTGAATAAAATATTCACCCGCTTGATTGAAAGTGATGGCGCTATAATCCTTGATTGGCCTCATCATTTTCAGGTTTTAAATTGGTGTGTGGATCACTGTTTGCACTTATTTATTTCATTTTATATAACCCAATTAAAAGTTAAGTTTTAAATGTCACATGTTGCTATATTCACCGGTCACCTTCATGCAGCAGAGCTGGAAGCGACGCTGGACCATCCTGGATTACGCCGGACATGGAGGGCTTTTTCGGGCTTATTAAAGTGGTGAACGAGGGTATATGTGTGTTTTTTTTATTTCTAATAAAGGATTTTTTCGTGTGTGTGTGTTTATTTACTGTCACTTACAGATTAATCATGGAAGGTATCTCGGGAGACGCCTGACATGATTAATCTAGGAGTTATTGGCAGCTATGGGCTGCCAATAACTCCTTATTACCCCGATTGCCAACGCACCAGGGCAAATCGTGAAGAGCCGGGTACAGTCCCAGAACAGTCGCATCTAATGTATGCGGCAATTCTGGGCATCTGCTGGCTGATATTTTTAGGCTGGGGGGCTCCCCATAACGTGGAGCTCCCCATCCTGAGAATACCAGCCTTCAGCCGTATGGCTTTATCTGGCTGGTATTAAAATTGGGGGGGACCGCACGCAGGTTTTTTTAATTATTTAATTATTTATTTCACTGCACAGTACAGACACGCCCACCGGCTGCTGTGATTGGGTGCAGTGAGACACCTGTCACTCAGCGTGGAGGCGTGTCTCACTGCAACCAATCATAGGCGCCGGTGGGCAGGGAAAGCAGGGAATATGAGATTGTTTATTGAGCGGCCGGCTTTTTCAAAATAGTAAAAGCTGCCGGAGCAGTGTGAATGCCGTGCAGCGCCGCGTTGGTGATCGGGGATCGGCGAGTATGAGAGAGGGGGTAAGAGGGATAGACTGACATGGACAGAGAGAGAGGGACAGAGATAGTGAATGACAGACATTGTGAGGCGCTTCAGAACGCAGCTTTTCAGCTGCGCTCTGAAGCGGACCTTTTTTAAGCTGCGGTGCAGAGCGCACACCTGCGCACATAGCCTCAGACATCAAAATCGTATGAGGGATGTCACACGTTTCAATTGACTAGGTTCATACAACAAAACGTCCAATGTATGAGGAATAAACGACGTGTATGCGATCACCGTATTTGCGGTCAATCTTGATCGCACGTAGGTGTCACACGCAAATACGTCACGAACGATGCCGGATGTGTGTCACTTACAACTTGACCCCGACGACGGATTGAAAGATCTATTGAAGCGTGTAAAGCAGGCATAATACACACAGATCTCTGAAATGGCGTCATGGATAAAACCAGTACAGATCAATGGTTTGAGCAGCTGCCCATAAATAACCAATCAACTCCCTTATCAGATTTCTATAATTGGATTACTGGGCACCCGATTACTGAATAATAAGACTATCTGCATTTCAGGCCACTCTTACCTCACTGTTCATGTAATGTAGGTCCATCTGTTGCCCGAAGACGAATTTCACCTTCTGCTCCACATCCTCAAACTTTACAGGCCGAGGAAACTGCAGGATCCTGTGAGATAGGGACACCTCAGTGTAAGCATGGATATTTAGAGATGGCCAAATTAGAAGGAATCAACCGAAATATATATTTTTATTATCAGGCATTTTCTGTGTATTCTTTCATTACTAGACCTAATGACCAGATCTCAGTTTTTCTAATACAAAGTTAAAAGCCGCTGAAGAGCACAAATATAAAATTCTGACTGTAGTCGCCACCACTAAAGGGGCGCATAGAAGCCTTCTAAACAACACTTCTTCACTGAGACGCATGGTGGGAGCAGTGGGTCCTCCATTCCCTTCGGATTTACCCCAGTTCATTTTCCTTTAACAGATTGCCAATCTCTGCCGACATATTTACCCTAATTTATTGAAGTGGACCTTTGCTTGATGTTTCTAGGCCTCATATCTACTGTTGAATCTATCTCTCCATTATTTATCGACCTGATCACTACTAGTCTGGATTCACACTTGCATGTGACTCATGTAATACGCGCGAGTCTCGCATCGCATCACCCGGCACGGCCACAAACTCTCCTGACAGGAGCAGGTCAGCTGGGTGTAATTGCATGCAGCGGAGACGCTCCTGTCCCGAGAGCAGCAGGCCGTGCGGGGATGCACGTATTACACGAGTCACTCACAAGTGTGACTCCGGACTTCGTGTTAGGTGCCGTACTTGTGATCATATACTGCCCCGAGTGGCACACGTGTGTATTGCAGTGTGGCATACCCACGTTTTCCCAATCTGTTTTTCTGATCTGCAATTTAATATTACATTGTATTAAAATATAGATTTTCTCATTCTTTACTTAAATAGTTTGTGTATGTTTACGTGCATTTAAGGTATTTTTCCTACCTACATTCAGATTTTTGCAGCAGGAAAAACTCAACATGTGCACATACCTTAAAGCTCATGGGGATATCTGGAAGTCTGTGGGCTGACTTGAGTGTCTAATCCAAACCCCTTTCTATTGTAATATTAGTGCACAATTTATTTTTTCTGCCTTCACCTTTTATTGTACATTGAAGGATGGAAATGCATACACAGTGGAACCTTGGTTTACGAGAACAATCCGTTCTGGGAGTGCTTGTTAACCAAGTTACTCTTCTAGCAAAGCAAAATTTCCCATAGGAAATAATGGAAGCTTAGACAATTTGTTCCACAACTTGTTCAATGTCCCATCCTGGTCCCCTATTGTGCCATTCCACACACACACACACACACGCACAAAAACACACATAATATGCTCACCTTACCTTCCATCGCCGGCCTCATGGTTCTTGTAGTTCGCCGGCACAGGATGTGTATCAGGTAACCATCTTGATGGAGGCACTTCCGCTGCCAGAGCGCTGACGTCAAAGGCAGAGCCGCTTGCGTCTGATTGGTCAGCGCGCTGCCTTTGAGTAGTGGCTGACAGCGGAAGTTCCTCCATCGTCGCGATGGTTACCCGATACACATCCTGTAGCGGCGAACTACAAGAACCATGAGGCCGGCGATGGAACGGAAGGTAAAGTGAGCATAATATGTGTGTGTGCGCGTGTTTGTGCGGACTGCAAGAACAGGTAAGAGCGCGGTTAAAGTACAGAACCGGAAGTTTGTGCAGTATTTGCTCGTAAACTGAGTTACAAATTTACAGCAAGCTTTGCTCGTATAGCGAAATACTCACAAACCGGGTTAGTCAAACTGAAGTTCCACTGTATGTACTATTGAGCAAAAGTCTGTGTGCACAGTAGTAAAAATGATTTTCATGTAGCACCACAACCTGCCTGCAGGTGTCACTAGAGCTGCGGCTCATATACACACACTGCTGCTGCTCAGTAATTATCACTTGCCCGTATGTAATAATTAGTACAAGAACAAATTGCACCACTAAGAAAAAAAAAAAAGGATAGAACAATATCCAGGTGATAGTGGAATCCTTTTTTTCTCCGATCGTCTCATATGCTCCTTAACCATCACCCAGAACTAGTGATGGGCGAATAGTAACTCTTCGTGTTCAGATTATTCGTAACAAATCCCAAAACACTATTCTGGTATTGATACAAGTAAAATATATCTTTGTACCGTGTTAGCCAGTAGAGATAAAAAAATTGTTTAAAAGAACAGAGAGTCCTCAGTGGTTGATACCTTTTAATGGCTAACTGAAAAGATGGTAATAATTGCAAGCTTTCGAGACTACTCAGGTCTGATGAAGAGACCTGAGTAGTCTCGAAAGCTTGCAATTATTACCATCTTTTCAGTTAGCCATTAAAAGGTATCAACCACTGAGGACTCTCTGTTCTTTTAAACAATTTTTTTATTCTGGTATTGAGTCCCGAATAATGAACCTAATACAAGTCAATGTGGAACCAGAGCATTGTTCTTGTCATGACGAATACTGGAATAGTACTCGGTATTGGGTAACACGAATAGTTACTATTCCCCATCTCTACCCAGACCCAGTGCCCTGCTACCTAACCCCAGTAAGTAATCATTCCCCCAGTCCATCATATATCCACATGGCAGCTGCAGTGTGGTGCTCCGGCTCCTGGAACGCCTGCCTCTCATTAGCATACAATGCCAGCGGCACTGGGCAGGAAATTCCAGCGGGAACACACAGATAACATGGTATAGAATTACACTATGGCACCTCCGATACGATCCATACAGCCGGGTTCCATCTAATCAGTACCGCTGGCTTTATGCCGCACACACAGCACATTACTATGTCCCAATTCAATGCAATCTCTCCACAACCTGCAACAGCTGATGCCAGGGAGCAATAGCTGACTTTCCCTTGCACAGCAAAGCAAGATCAGATCAAAATTAGGGTTGATGTTTCTTTATCAATCGGTTTTCACGCCATTGTGTACAAATGTTTGATAATTTTTTAGTGAATACCCCCAGAGCTTCTCCGTTCCCAACTGTGGGAAGTATTAATGAGTGCAAGATGAAGCGGCTGGATCTGTAATGGTTTTCGGGTCTGGAGCTGACGCTGAGAGACAGAGGCCTCGTCTGACATTCTGTGTTTTGGCCAGAACAATGCTGGCACCTCCATGAGACTTATCTGAATGGCTTTTACGGGCTGTCATGTGGACGGCTCTGGGGCTTCATTAGGGTGTTAACAGATACGGTTTTCTGGAAGGAGAGAAAACCACAAGGGACATTCCTGAAATATATAGCACCAAGCGAGGCACAGAGCGCGCCAGTGTTTGCTAATCGTCGGCTGAACCTTCCACCTCGGGTGCTCGCTGCCGGAGCTCAGCCAGCACTAAGCTATCCCGCTGCCTAGGAATCCTGCCTGCTCAGCCCCAGGCCGTCCCACATAGCTGTGGTCAGATCTGGCAGTCGCCACCGTATTTCCAGGCTCCAGTCTGAAAATGAGAGACCCTTAAGATGAGGGAAACTCAGGTAAGACATCAGAGGAAGCCAGGGCCGGTCACAATTAGGCCATTGACGGGGCTGCGCACATTCCTCGGCTGAACATGGATAACCTATAATTTACCAAAAATTACAACATCATGGCAGCTTGTAGGTATTAACACGGGGAAAGCCATAAAACCTCAGGAGTGGTTAAAAAAGACCCCACAGGGTGAGGCTTACACTCCTACACAGAGCTGAGGGGCTACCAATAATTGGAGATGTGCCCACTCTACACTCCCTGAATGTGGGAGGAGACCCTAGTAGTGGGCAGGATGCCCCATAGTAATAGGCCTAAAAGACATTTTGGTTATACTGTGGCAGTGCAGATGAAAAAAACTCACTAATTTTCTATTTTGATCAGACTTCTCTCTTAAATGAGTTGTATAAAGATTACTATTCAGGAGCACACTGCTCCCCGGCCTCCAAGCTTCCTGTTTACAGGGTACTGGTGCGCTCCTGAAGATTCAATCTGTAGTGGGAAAACAAGGGCGCAATAGGGTCTTACCCGATATTTAGGGTATGAGAGAAAAGAGAGAGATGCACTCACCTGGTCCGGTTGTGACAGTCACAACCCCTATGATAGCGTATGGGAGTGCTGAGCTGGTTCCAGCTGCGGCCCCGTCAGAAGTGGTAACTGAAAAGACGGAGATGAAAGAGGACGGGTTTTTTCAGCCGCGCTATGAACCACACCGTTGAAGATTCCTTAAGATATTTTTATTGAGTCAATTCCAACGCGTTTCAAAGGCACACTGCCTTCTTCTTCAGGGAATAAAAAAAAAAAATCTATTTATTATAAAATTTATTCCCTGAAGAAGAAGGCTCCTGAAGATTGACAGTTCAGACCAACATCATGGTGTCACTGATAGTCTGAAATGTGCCCTCTCAAATATTGCTACAAGAGGCAGTTTTTGCAGGATTGAAGCAGTGCTTACAAGCTCTATAGCAAACAGCTTGTAAGTGCTGCCCTTCTTGCCTATTGTTTAAACCAGGTTTTTGTGTTAAATGTACTCTCTCTTTACTTTTGACAAAGCTGTACTCTGCATGACATTATTTTTCATTTAAAATGAAATTAAATGCAATTTTAAGTTGAGAGACAATTGAAGTGGAGACTTTCAGGTTTAATTAAAGGGGTTGAACAATAATATCCTGCGAAACGTTTAGGAATTGAAACCATATTTCTACAAAGTCTCCTCATTTCAGGGGCTCAAAATAAATGGACAAAGGAACTTTGCAATAAATGAAATGTTAATTTTTAATGCTTCATATATAATCCCTTGCTGGCAATGACTGCCTGAAGTCTGGAAGCCATGGGCGTCATCTGTGATGCTTTGCCAGGCTTTACTGCAGCTGACTTCATTTCTTGCTTATTTGTGGGTCTGTCTTAAGTTGTCTCGTAAAGCTCCACTCCAGCGGGTATTTTTTATTGCACTGCTAGGGTGGTGCTTTGAATACAAGTCCCCTGACCCCTGTCTACTGCCATCTTCATTATTTTCCAGCAACGCTCCTGACTGTCTCCTGTGATTTGTGACCTCCGTATCTCATGGAGCGCGCCAGAGGTCACAACTCAATATATCTCTAGGAAAGCAAGAACAAGTTGCATTGAGAGCTTGTGACGTAACTTCTGATGTTCCGGACAATCAGAAGATAAAAAGGGCACAAGATGGAGCATCGGGACTGGAGCAGCACCGAAAAACGATGAAGCTGCCGGAAGGAGATTAAAAGACATAGGACTTACATTTAGGTCCCTTTCAGACGTCCGTGTTTAATCAGGTACAAGCCAGACGCATCGGTATGGTCACGCATATGACATCAGTGTTTGCATACGTGCGACATCAGTGTTTGCATACGTGCGACATCAGTGTGACTTGTACCAGAGAAAACACTGGTCTTTGAAATAAAAAAAGAGAATTTTGTTTACTTACCGTAAATTCTTTTTCTTATAGTTCCGTATTGGGAGACCCAGACATTGGGTGTTTAGCTTCTGCCTCCGGAGGACACACAAAGTACTACACTCAAAAGTGTAGCTCCTCCCTCTGAGCTTATACACCCCCTGGAGAAACCAGATCTAGCCAGTTTAGTGCAAAAGCGGAAGGAGAATAGCCACCCACAAGTAAAAACAGAGCAAGAACCGGAACAACCGGCACCTCTGTCTACGACAACAGCCGGTGATAACACGCGGAACAAGAAACTGCCAACAGGCAACAGGGAGGGTGCTGGGTCTCCCATTACGGAACTATAAGAAAAAGAATTTACGGTAAGTAAACAAAATTCTCTTTTTCTTTATCGTTCCTATGGGAGACCCAGACATTGGGACGTCTCAAAGCAGTCCCTGGGTGGGAATAAACAGAAAAACTGAGAAGTAGGCAGAGCCTAACTTCACAAGTGGGCGACAGCCGCCTGAAGGATGCGTCTGCCCAAGCTCGCATCTGCCGAAGCATGAGCATGCACTTGGTAGTGCTTTGAAAAGGTATGTAGGCTAGTCCAAGTGGCAGCCTGACAGACTTGTTGAGCCGTAGCTTGGTGCCTAAAAGCCCAAGAGGCACCGATAGCTCTGGTCGAGTGTGCCTTGATCCCCGGCGGGGGAGGCACCCGAGAACCCAGCTAGGCATCCGAAATGGTGGACTTAATCCAACGGGCTAAGGTCGGCTTAGAAGCAGAGAGGCCCTTGCGCCGACCTGTGGTTAGCACAAAAAGAGAGGTGCACCGCCTAAGGGCAGCGGTGCGAGACACATAGATCCGGAGCGCCCGCACCAGATCCAGAGTATGCAACGCTTTTTCAAAGCGATGAACAGGAGCCGGACAAAAGGAAGGTAGGGTAATGTCCTGGTTAAAGTGGAAAGGAGAAACCACCTTAGGGAGAAAGTCCGGAGTCGGACGGAAAACCACCTTGTCTTGATGAAAAACCAAAAAAGGGGACTCCGAAGAAAGCGCAGCTAAATCAGATACTCTCCTGAGGGAAGTTATGGCCACTAGAAAGACCACTTTTTGTGAAAGACGAAACAAAGAAACCTCCCTAAAAGGTTCAAAGGGGGGTTTCTGCAAAGCCGTGAGAACCAAATTGAGGTCCCAGGGATCCAAGGGCCGCCGGTAAGGCGGAATGATGTGAGACGCACCTTGCATGAAGGTGCGGACCTGAGCCAGCCGGGCGATACGCCGCTGGAACAGCACTGACAGAGCCGAGACTTGTCCCTTGAGAGAGTTGAGGGACAGTCCCAGCTGCAGACCGGACTGTAGAAACGACAGAAGGGTCGGCAAGGAAAAAGGCCAAGGAGAATGGCCAGAAGAGCGACACCAGGACAGGAAAATTTTCCAAGTCCTGTGATAGATCTTGGCAGAGGAAGACTTACGGGCCAGAGTCATCATGGAGATGACTTCAGGTGGGATACCAGAAGCCGTCAATATCCAGGACTCAAGAGCCACGCCGTCAATCTGAGAGCCGCAGAATTCTGGCGGAAAAACGGACCTTGTGAGAGAAGGTCTGGACGGTCCGGAAGATGCCACGGCACCTCTACGGACAGATGGAGCAGGTCTGGGTACCAAGCTCGCCTGGGCCAGTCCGGGGCAATGAGAATGACTCGACGGCCCTCCATTCTGATCTTGCGCAGAACTCTGGGCAAGAGAGCTAGAGGGGGAAACACGTAGGACAGACGAAACTGGGACCAGTCTTGAACCAGAGCGTCCGCGGCGAAGGCCTGAGGATCGTGGGAGCGAGCCACGTAAACCGGAACCTTGTTGTTGTGACGGGATGCCATTAGGTCCACTTCCGGAGTGCCCCACTTGCGGCAGATTGACTGAAACACTGCCGGGTGCAGGGACCACTCGCCACGGACCACGGTTTGACGGCTGAGATAATCTGCTTCCCAGTTTTCCACACCTGGGATGTGGACTGCGGATATGGTGGATTTGGAGTCCTCCGTCCATTGAAGAATGCGTTGTACCTCCAACATTGCCAGGCGGCTGCGTGTCCCGCCTTGGTGATTGATGTAGGCAACCGCTGTCGCGTTGTCTGACTGGACTCGGATGTGCTTGCCCGCCAACAGGTGGTGAAAGGCTACGAGAGCTAGAAGTACAGCTCTGGTTTCCAGCACATTGATCGAGAGGGCTGACTCGGACGGAGTCCAAGTGCCCTGCGCTCGGTGGTGGAGACATACCGCTCCCCAGCCGGATAGACTGGCATCCGTGGTGAGAATCACCCAGGACGGAGTCAGGAAGGAGCGCCCCTGGGACAGAGAGAGGGGCCGAAGCCACCACTTAAGAGAGCTCCTGGTCTGTGGCGACAGAGCCACTAACCTGTGCAAGGAGGAAGGCCGCTTGTCCCAACAGCGGAGAATGTCCAGCTGCAGAGGACGCAGATGGAACTGGGCAAAGGGAACAGCCTCCATTGACGCCACCATCTGACCCAGCACCTGCATCAGGTGCCTGATGGAATAACGGCGGGGCCTCAGCAGAGAGCGCACCGCCAGTTGGAGGGATTGCTGTTTGATCAAGGGCAACTTCACAAGTGCCGGAAGAGTCTCGAACTGCATCCCGAGGTACGTGAGACTCTGGGTCGGAGTCAGAGTGGATTTGGGCAGATTGACCAGCCACCCGAATTGGGCTAGAGTGGCGAGAGTGAGCGAGACACTCCGCTGACAGTCTGCGCTGGATGAAGCCTTGACTAGAAGGTCGTCCAGGTAAGGAATCACTGCCAACCCCTGTAGGTGCAGGATCGCAATCACTGCTGCCATGACCTTGGTGAATACCCGAGGGGCCGTGGCTAACCCGAAGGGGAGAGCCACGAATTGGAAATGTTCCTCTCCGATTGTAAAACGTATCCAACGCTGGTGAGAAACTGCAATTGGCACATGCAGATAGGCATCTCTGATGTCGATGGATGCCAGGAAATCCCCTTGGGTCATTGAGGCAATGACTGACCGCAGAGATTCCATGCGAAAATGCCGCACCTGAACATGCTTGTTGAGAAGCTTGAGATCCAGGATGGGCCGGAAGGAACCGTCCTTTTTGGGGACTAGGAAGAGATTTGAGTAGAAACCGGGTGGGAACCGGTACAATTACTCCGTTGGCCTGCAAGGATGCCACGGCCTGAGAGAAGGCGGCGGCCTTGGAACAGGGGGGAGTTGACAGAAAAAATCTGTTTGGCGGGCTGGAAGAGAATTCAATCCTGTAGCCGTGGGAGATGACATCCCGCACCCACTGATCGGAGACGTGTTGAAACCACGCGTCGCCAAAGTGGGAGAGCCTGCTACCGACTAAGGACGTTGCTGGCGCGGACAGATAGTCAAGAGGAGGCTGCCTTAGTGGCAGCAGCTCCTGCGGTCTTCTGTGGACGCGCCTTTGTGCGCCAGTTGGATTTTTGGTCCTTGGCTGAGTTAGTGGACGAGGCTGAGGGCTTAGAGGACGACCAGTTGGAAAAACGAAAGGAACGAAACCTCGACTGGTTCCTACCCTGGACAGGTTTCCTGGTTTTGGTTTGTGGCATGGAAGTACTCTTCCCGCCAGTAGCTTCCTTAATAATTTCATCCAGTTGTTCACCGAATAGCCTGGACCCAGCAAAAGGGAGCCCAGCAAGGTACTTCTTTGAAGAAGCATCTGCCTTCCACTCTCGAAGCTACAAGATCCTGCGGATAGCGAGGGAATTAGCCGAAGCCACCGCAGTGCGGTGAGAAGCCTCCAGCATGGCAGACATGGCATAGGATGAAAAAGCGGAAGCTTGGGAAGTTAAGGTAACCATCTCGGGCATAGATTCCCTGGCGAGGGAATGCATCTCCTCTAGAGAAGCAGAGATGGCTTTGAGAGCCCATACTGCTGCAAAAGATGGGGAGAACGAGGCCCCTGCCGCCTCATATACAGATTTGGCCAGAAGGTCAACCTGACAGTCAGTGGAATCCTTAAGAGAGGTGCCATCAGCCACAGATACCACGATCCGGGCTGAGAGTCTAGACACCGGGGGGTCTACCTTTGGTGAATGAGCCCACTCCTTGACCACCTCAGGTGGAAAGGGAAAACGGTCATCAGAACCACGCTTTAGGAAGCGTTTGTCAGGACAGGCCCTAGGCTTGGTCACAGCGGCCTGAAAACTGGAGTGGTTAAAGAACACACTCTTTGTCCTCTTAGGCAAGGTAAACTGGTGCTTTTCTGCCAGAGAGGGATGCTCCTCTAATACTGGCGGATTGAGGTCCAGTACAGAATTAATGGACGCAATCAAATCACTAACATCTGAGTCACTTTCGGACAGATCAATGGGGCACATGGAGGTAGCATCCGAGCCCCTGTAAAGGCATCCTCCTCGTCCCGCGAGTCAGCCTCTGAAACAGAGCCGCGGGACGAGGAAGGGGAGGGAGCCCTACGTCTCCTCTTAGGAGGACGGGGCCTGGGACCAGATGAAGAATCCTCTGTGAGCTCCGCTGAGAGAGCCCTAGCAGCAGAGGCTCCCTGTGAAGGGGGCTGATGCATGTTCAGCAAAGTCCGGGACAGCTGTCCCATGGAGTCTGCGAAAGACTGGGTGATAGACCTAGATAAGGAATCTACCCAAGCCGGGGGTTCAGCCACAGGAGCCGGAGCAGCCGGAGAGACCCCTGGGGGTACGATTCCAGGCTGAGGTATCGTCAGGTTAGAGCAGGCAGCACAATGGGGATTGGTGCTCTGTTCAGGCAGTAGGAGCTTACATGCAGTGCATATTGAATACAGCTTTGGAGCCTTGCTCCTCGTGTGAGACATGCTGCTGAAGTGGGGGCTCTGCCAGAGTGACCCCCAGAGAGTATATACAGAGGCCCACAACCAGAGGTTGTGGCTTTCCAGACCGCTGGAGCGGTGTTGTGTGCCCTCCAGATCCCAAAGCCCGGACCCCCAAGCACCTCAGCAGGGATGCTGCAGCCAGTGATGATCGCAGAGAAAAACGCTGATAAAATGGCGCCGGAGCGAGGAGAGGGGGCGGGACCAACTCTGAGAGCGGGATCTGGAGGGCCAAAGAGACTTACAGGGGAGGAGACATGTACTCAGTGAGGAGTTTGAAAAATAAGAAGAGATTGTGCACCGCACTGCTTACCTATACTGGAGGTAGTGTGGTATTTCTGTCCCAAACAGTTCAGTGTGGAGTTGCCTTGATTATATCCATTAGATTTTCAGATGTCACAGAAAAACATTTTTTCTCATCTTGATGGATCCAACAAAGTCCATTACCGAGGTGCTATTGCCCAGTTTAAAACAAGTATATCCATAGAACAAAGAGAGACAGGGCAGCACTCACCGATAAACTAGGACTATTTTATTTTTTAATGCTGACAGGTGAGACGGACATGAGGGAATGCAGGGAGGGGAGCCCGTTGGGCGGGAGGGCCGAGTTGGCCGAGTTGCCAATGCCTGCAGGGTGCCGGGGCGAGAGGCCAATCTGTGGGGGGGGCGGAGCCTGGGCGAGCGGCTGGCCAATCCGTGTGGGGGCGCAGCCTGGGCGAGCAGCCAATCCGTGGGGGGGGCGGGGCCATGGCGAGCCCAGCGGCCAATCAGCTTTGTGTCACCGTAAGGACACAATGTCACCGTAAGGACACAATTTTGGAGCATGAGAGACAGACCGACAGACAGACAGAATAAGGCAATTATATATATAGATGTTTTAGGTCGTTGTCCACCTGTACTGTGAAGCGCTGTCTAATTCACCTTCCTGCATTTGGTTCAACCTGAACAGATCGTATCACCCTGTACACTTCAGAATTCATCCGGCTGCTTCTGTCTTCAGTCACATCATCAATAAACACTAGTGACCCAGTGCCATTGGAAGCCATGCACGGCCGGCCATCACACTGTCTCCACCATGTGTTACAGAAGATCTGGTGTACTCTGACTAATGAACCATTCTAAATCTTCCCCATACTTTTTTCTTTCCATCATTCTGGTACAGGTTAATCTTAGTTTATCTGTCCAAATAATGCTTTTCCAGAACTGGGCTGGCTCTTTTAGATGTTTTTTTTTTTTTTGCAAAGTCTAATATGGCCTTTCTATTTTTAAGACTCATTAATGGTTTGCACCTTGTGGTGAACCCCTCTGTATTTGCTTTCATGAGGTCTTTTCCCTATGCTAGAATTACATACTAAAACACCTACTTCCAGGAGATTGTTCTTTCCTTAGGCTAGGTTCACATTTCCGTTGTTTTGCATCAGTCACATGCGCTGCTTGACGCATGTGACTGATGCGTTGTACAACGGATGACAAAGAACAGAATTCATTGTCGGACTCCGTTGTGTGCGGTGGGCGGAGCGCGAGGGGGCGGATTTCGAGGTGGGTGGAGCAGAGCTGTGCCGTGGCGCTGAGGACGTCTGTGCCGCGGGTACTGCAGGGCTGGGGACAGGTGAGTGTGTGTGTGTGCGCGCGTGTGTGTATACATGTGGAGTGCGGGAGGGGGCGGAGCTGAGCGGGGAAGTGTCGGCCTCCCTGCACACGTATCCAGGGTAAATATTGTGTAACTAAAAGCAAAGCACTTTGCTTGATTACCTGATATTTACACTGGTTACCAGCGTGCACCGCTTAGCACTGGCTCCCTGCACACGTAACCAGTGTAAATATCGGGTAACTAATTAAAGCACATTGCTTGGTAACCCGATGTGTATCCTGGTTACGTGTGCAGGGAGCCAGAGAGCATGCGCAGCGAAATCCTACGGATTGCGCTGCTCAAAAAACATTACAGGCTGCATTCCTTCCGCCCCGCGGTCAGTCGTTCAACGACTGATCAGTCGGGCGGAGGGTGCAACGCAGCATTATCAGTCACAATCCGCCGCTCATACAAGTCTATTGGAACAACGGAATCCGCTAAACGGATTCCGTTGTTTAGCAGAGGAGCAGATTGTGACTGATCCAGTTTAACGGAAGTGTGAACCTAGCCTTAGGTGGATGTTGTGAAGGGGTTTTTCTTCATTATGAAAAAGATTCTGCAATCATCCACCACTGTTGTCTTCCATGAACGTCCAGGCCTTTTTGAGTTCCCAAGCTCACCAGTGCATTCTTTTTTTTTTATGAAGAAGATGCCAAACTGTTGACTTGGCGACTTATAACATTTCTGCTTTCTGCTATGGATTTTTTTTTTTTCTATCTAATGATGTTCTGTTTCTCTTCCATTGAGAGCTCCTGTGACCACACGTTCCCAGCAACAGCTTCAAAATGCAAATGCCATACCTGGAACGAGTTCCAGACCTTTTACCTGCTTAATTGATGATGGATTTACAAGGGAATAGCCCATGCACTCTATTAAGCAGCTAGGAGATAGTTGTTCAATTACTTTTGAAAGTTAAGCAGCTGCATATTAAAGAGCTGTAATTTCTAAACCCTTACTCCAATTAGGATGTGAATACCGTCAAATTAAAGGTTAGAGTTGGCACTTTAAGTCCATATTGATTATATAACTGTACCTTGAACAGGTTTTGGTAAACAGCGAAAATGCAAAAGCTTGTGTTAGGCTCTGTGCGCACTGGGAAACTGACTTTTTCTTAAGAAAAATCTGCACCCTCCGGCAGAATTACCGCACCCGCGGCAAAAAACGTAAAAACGCACCCACAATTTTGCCGCAGATTGGTCCCTGCGGTTTTTTTTACCATTATCTATGGCAAAAACCGCAGGTACCTGCGTAAAAGAAGTGACAGGCTACTTGTTTTTTGCTGCAGAAATTCTGCAGCAAAACCTGTAGGGGAAAAAAACGCAGTGTGCGCACAGCATTTTTTATTTCCTGGTGATGGCTTCTAATTAAAAATTCCTCGGCTCTTGAAAGCAACAAGGATTTTTAATAATTCGTAAATTGCAAAGTAATTTTCTATTTTTTTTTACAAACACTCTACAATTTTATTCATCAATGATGCTAAAACAATCCCTTTAAAAAAAGTACTTCAAAATGGAGGTCAAAAGGTTTATTCACGGGGACATTTCTGCATGGCTAATTTGCTGCAAATATCTGTTGCAGTAAACAGTAAAGATTTTCTGAAATCTCATGCACATGTTGTTGAGAATCCCTGAGTGTAATCTGAACAGAATGGTTCATTTTCCACACATAGTACATCAATTTGGGCTGTGGATATTCCCTGTGTGGGTTAGTGGTATATTGCACTGGAGACAGCAGAGATATCCACACAATATAAATGGGTTGTACCGGGTTTGGAAGTTATACCCCATCAATAAGGGATAACTTGTGTTTGATCATGTGCACCTCCGCTCCACTAATTCTAAAGCCGGTTTCAGACGTCCGTGTTTAATCAGGTACCAGTCACACGCATGGTTATGGTCATACGTGTGTCACACGTGTGACATCCTCCTTTGCATACGTGTGACAGGTACCGGAGAAAACACGAGTCTGTGAAATAATAAGATTTTTCGTATTTTTTTTTTTAAACTCGTTTTATTGAAAGTTAAGTAAAACATTACATTGAAGAATAAATCAGCAAATTGTATAGTAAAACAGAGTACATGTAAACTGGTTGGTCATCAGGAGAGTAAAGCAACAACAATCGAATCAGCGTCCATTACTTTCAGCATATCCATAAAGTATCAAACATAGCAAAGGTGTTAGCTCGCGGGACACATCCATCTTAAGGCAAGAAACCCATATTATCAAGGAGAGTGCAACCCAAGTTCCGGGGAACTTGTGGTATCCCTCATATAGTGTATCATGAATCACATGTGTCTCCTCTCTGCCTACCGGGGCACTACTGGCTATTATTGCGATAATACCGATTGTAGGTTATCAGCAAGAGAACCAGGAGATCCGCCAGTCAAGGGCGACCTCATCCATCTACCCCAAATTTTGTCAAATTTAGTTGAAGAGCCTCGTCTTATAAACAAATTGTTCAGACAGGATTATAGCATTTACCAATGCGATCCAAGAGGCTCTAGTTGGGGGATGAGTGCTCATCCAATTTAGTATAATGCCCTTCCGGGCCAGAAAAAGGACCTTTTTTTATTAATAAGTTCTCATCTTGGGACCAGGAGTGTACATCTACCACCCCAAATAGACACTGGACTGGGCACAGAGCAACCGCTTTTTGAAGTATGGCGGAAAGAGTCATTACAATCTCACCCCAATAGGAGAGAATGACTCGGCAGTCCCATATCATGTGCCAAAAATCAGCACCATCTCTCCCGCATCTCGGACAGCCCATCCCCACCGAATTATTCAGTTTTTTCATTTTGTTCAGTCTCTGGGGAGTAATATAACTTTGGTGTATTATATATAATTGGATCAGTCTATTGTTAACAGCAGGAGAGACCAACGTGTGGGATTCGACAATGTCGTCCCATACTACGTCATCAATTTCAGGGATCCTGGCACTCCACCTCTCACGGACAGAAAGAGGATTATTCATAGCCTTGGCCCGGATGAGGGAGGAGTATAGTTTAGAAATAAGACCACCAGGGCCCTGTGATCTAATAATTCCAATGACTGGGAAGGAGGAGAATCTAACCCCACGGCCAGAGAACTGAGCTCGAAAGGCGTGCCTAATCTGGAGATACTGAAACCCATGAGATTCCGGCAAGTCGAATTCTGACCGCAGTTGTGCAAAGGGGCGGAGTTCACCATCCCGGACCAGTGATCCCAGGGAGATTATTCCGCGATTCCTCCATTCACCAAACCCCGGCAACCCACAAAAATGTGGAAGGTCCAAGTTATCCCATATGGGCGTTTCAGTTGGTACATCATGAAATCCAAACACGGCTTTAGCCTCTTTCCAGATCCTGGCCCCCAATTTGTGCATCGGGAGGACACGACCCTCAGGGGCCCTCCTGTGATCCGTCAGTAACGACCACAGGAGGTCCACACCTGTGAACTCTGCCAGAAGTCCCTCCGGAGAACCCCCAACCCGGGGGAATGTCCATGGACCCAAGTATTTCAATTGTCCGGCCAGATAGTAAATATAAAGATCAGGAAGGGCCATACCCCCCATATCCTTGGGTCTTTGTAATTTGGCCAATTGGACCCTTGATCTGGACGTGCCCCAGACAAAGGTAATCATTAAAGCTTCCAGGGACCGGAAGAAAGAGCGAGGAATCTGTACAAATACATGCTGGGTAATATAGAGACACTTTGGTTGCACTATCATTTTAAGGAGGTTAATCCTTCCCGCCACTGATAGCGGGAGTTGGCTCCATCTATTAAATTTCTCCCTGAAGTATGATAGTAAGGGGGATATATTTCTCGCTATCATCTCCGCAGGGCTTCCGGCCAGTATAATACCGAGATATTTAAAATGATCCACCACCGGAACCCTGCATATGTGGTCATGCACCAGATCCTCTCTGTTCCGAGACAGAAAGAGGAGGTACGATTTTGACCAATTTATTGACAGACCGGAGAACTCCCCAAATCGATCAATCAATTGTACGGCTCTAGGAATGGAGGAATCCGGATCAGATGCAAACAGTAACAAGTCGTCTGCGTACAAAGATAACCGTTCATCTCCCTTGCTATGTCTCACCCCCCGGTAGACTGGGTCCGCTCGAATGCGCACCGCCAGCGGTTCCATGGCGAGAGCGAACAGGAGAGGGGATAGGGGACATCCCTGTCTGGTTCCCCTCCCCAAAGGGAAAGTTTCCGACACACCGCCACCCACCTGAATATTAGCAGATGGAGCTTTATATATGATCTCAATCCATCTGATAAATTCGTTGCCGAAACCAAATGCCCGCAGCACCTCCAGCAGGTATGGCCATTCTATAGAATCGAAGGCTTTGGCCGCATCCAGGGAGACCAAAGCCCAATCCTCCCCTAACTTGGTGCCCATCTGTAAGACAACCTGCGCTCTCCTCAGATTATCCGAGGTACTCCTACCCGGGATGAATCCCGACTGGTCCTCATGTACTATAGAGGAGATCACTTTATTGAGTCTAGTTGCTAGAATTTTGGTAAGAATTTTATAATCAGAGTTTAACAAAGAGATCGGTCTGTACGAGCCACAATCCAATGGGTCCTTATCTGGTTTCAATAGCAGGACAATGGTTGCCTCATAAAAGGAATCAGGCAACCGTCCCTTGCGGAGCGAAGCCTCAACCGTTTCCAGGAGGGCCGGGGCCAGCTCCCCCCGATATTTGTCAAAGATCTCAATCGGGAGTCCGTCTGGCCCAGACGCCTTACCCTTATTGAGGGTCTTCATCGCCTCCACCATCTCCTCCATACTAATGGGCTCATCCAAGGCCGATCTCTGAGCCAAAGTCAACCTGGGAAACTCCAGATCTCGTAAGTACTCAGCAATCTCCTCCCTTGACACGGTCAGCCTGGACTCATACAGGGTCCTATAGAAGTCCAAAAATACCTCCAATATACCATTGACGGAAGTAATTGATTCGCCACGAGGGTCTCTGATCTTAAGGACCGCAGGTGAGCTATTGGATTGGTGCACCAAGAACGCTAGTAAGCTACTGGATTGGTTCCCTTGCTCAAAATACCTCTGGCTCGTGAAGAATACATGTCTCCTAGCCTTATCTTGCAAATACAACAGATATTTCCTCCCAGCCTGAAGCCACTGAGATCTGTTTTCCTCAGAGGGGTCCGAGGTGAATCTATGTTCAAGCACTCTATTATGGGTGGCCAGTTCCTCCTCCTCTCTGGCCGCCTGTTTCTTGTGATAGGAGATAGAGGAGTGACAGCATCCCCTCAGATACGCCTTAAGCGCTTCCCAATAGGCCGAGTGATTCTCCTCCACGGAGTTCATTTCCGTGTATGCCCTAAGCTGATCAGGAATCCTGTCATTGGCACCAAAGAGCGACAGCCACCAAGGGTTAATTTTCCTTGACAATTTATGAGATTTACATCCTTCCCATTTAATGCCTACAAATACCGGAGAGTGATCTGACACTGATCTGGGCAAATGACAGACCGATTGTATATGGGCACAGACTCTTTCATTTCCACAGATGTAATCAATTCAAGATAATGAGTTTTTCCCTGGAGTATAACATGTATATTCTCTCAGTGCTGGGTTAAAGAACCGCCATATATCGTGCCATCCCACTTCCTGTAAGAATA
This sequence comes from Anomaloglossus baeobatrachus, assembly GCF_048569485.1. Lineage (NCBI taxonomy): Eukaryota > Metazoa > Chordata > Amphibia > Anura > Aromobatidae > Anomaloglossus > Anomaloglossus baeobatrachus. Next base: position 425,080,482 of record NC_134357.1, read on the forward strand.
TACTCAATCTAGTTTGTATCGTGGGGGAGATAGGGACCTGTCGGGTGTTGAATCTGTCCAGTCCCGTGTTATTAATCAAATTGAAGTCCCCCATGCAGAGCACCAAGGCTTGTGGGAATTGTGAGGCAAACTTAGCCGCCTCATATAGAATCGAGATTCCCATTGCAGGGGGGATATATATGGCTAAGATCACTATCATAACCCCATCGATGTGAGCCTGGATAAACACATACCTCCCATCATTATCCTTTATAATCTTACCCGGGTCCCACCGCAGTGCTTTGTGAATTAGTACCGATACTCCCCTAGAATATGAGGAATGAACAGAGTGAGCTGACCATTGAACCCAAGGCTTCTGAAGCACTCTAGTGGTTTCCAACAATAAATGGGTCTCTTGTAAACACATAATCTGAGCTTTGGATCTTTTGATATGAGCAAATACTGCCGCCCGTTTCCTGGATGTGCCCAGTCCTCTAACATTCCATGTCATCAAACTTAAAGCCATTGAAAGATGCCGCTTGCTGAATTACTAGAAAAATGTCAAAAACTTAACCTACAGTAGAACTTGGGTAAACGTACCCTTAAATACAAATTATCGGTTGCGCACACACAACCGACAAGAGCTGGTCCAGTAGTGCGGCCAGGAAAGATTTTCCCTAGCAACGACTAGGGTGAACCAACGTGGCTAGATGGTGTACTTGGTATGGGGGTGTCCTCAAACAAGGACTTGAGCTTCTCCTGCAGTCCAATAAATGAGTTACCCTGCAGCATAGCCTTTAATCGTGCATAAGTGAAGGGACCAAGAGTAGATGGGAGAGAAGTAAGAGAGAGAGAGAAGAGGATATAGAGAGAGAAAAGAGGAGTAGAGTTCCAAATTGGATCCAAAAAAGTATAAGATAAAACAGGATCGCATGAAGGAGTTCAGGGCGTCGCAACAGCGGTCCGACCCATGTCTCGTTTGGTGTCATCTCGGTCCGGCCCCATCAGCGACGAGTAATCCGGAGCACAGACTGGGTTAAGCAATGATCCCGGAGAACACAGCAGCCATCCCAAACGCAGGCGCGGCCCCAAGCCACCCGCCTACGACGAGGGCCAAACCCGGAGGCCGGTTCAATGGAAAACCAATAATAGACACATCCGGAAACTCTCATGCCTCCGGGAAGGCCACAGGCGCACCAGCGTCTCCAGATGAGATCATCAACTTCTCAACCAACAGGGACCATAAGATCAGGGCGCGAACGCAATTGCGGTCCCGCTCCACTCACATGCCAGGAGGGATGAAACAAACAAGAATCTTTCGCGCCTTCAGAATCGGGAGACGCCGAGTACCTGCATAGGATGATCCTGAAGTGATCTCAACAGTAATTTCAAACACGACGTCCCAAGGATTGGAGTCGCATCACCGACCTTGCTCCAAAGAGGATGAGATAAGTGAATCAGAACCGCGACGCCATCACAACCGCGACCCTCCAGGCAGCGCCCATGACCGTGACGCATCAGCGCTTCCTCTTCAATGTGTTGATCCAGTCATCCGCTTCCGCAGGAGAAGTAAAAAACAGGGATCGCTCTTGATGAACCACTCTAAGACGGGCTGGGAAGATCATGGAGTAAGCAATTTGATGCTCTCTGAGGCGTTTTTTCACCTGGATGAAGGATGCCCTCGTTTTCTGGAGCGACGCAGAGAAATCAGGGAAGATCAATATGGTGGCGTTGTTGTGTAAGATCGGGCCCTTGCGCCGCGCCGCACCAAGGATCGCATCTCTATCTCTGCTGCTCAACAGTCGGGCCAGGAGAGGTCTAGGCTGCGCTCCCGGAGGAGGAGGTCTGGCCGGTACCCGGTGAGCTCTTTCTATAGCGAATGCCGCTGACAGCGTCGCATCAGGGAAAGTTTCAGAGAGCCACTTTTCCATGAACTTACATGGGTCGCTCCCTTCTGCCCTCTCCGGCATCCCCAGAATTCTTAAATTATTGCGACGCAGGCGATTTTCCAGGTCATCAGCCCTCTGCGCCCAGTTGTTTGCCGCGCTTTCCAGAGAGGACAGTCTGCCCGGCGTCGCTCTTGCGTCGTCTTCCAGCGTGGAGATCCGCTGCTCGGTCTCCTTTACCCGCTCTCTCAGGTTTTGCAAGTCCAGCCGGAGGAGACCCACATCAATCTTAACCTCCTCGATTTTACCCGTCAGCGACACTTTTGAATCCTGGATCGCTGCCAGTAACTGCGACGTAACCTGCTGTAAGGTTAGCTCCTGCGATTCCTTGGATCCGGCCTCCATGCTCTCCTCCTCCTCCGCCTCACTGGATTCCCGCTCTGCCTGCTTGCCGGCGCCATCTTGCTGGGAGTCCCGAGCAAACTTCTTCAGCTTCTCAGCCGCCGCTGCGCTGCGACCTCTGCTCATGGTACCGATCCGAATGCTCACCGCACCACAGGTAATCCAGAGGTGTATTTAGGCACCAATTTCGGCAGGATTAATAGTATATATCAGCGTCGGACTGCGGAGCTGCTCTCAGATGCGACCGCTCATGCTGCCTGCTGGCCACGCCCCCCCCAGATTTTTCGTATTTACCTGCTTTCTTCGGCTCTGCTGCCTCCAGCTCCTGATCACCGCTCATTATATTCATCGATTATTCACTGCACTCAGGATCTGGAAGCCAGAGCATTGCTGGGGACAGCACCGCCGAGGACAGCACCGCGGAGACAAGTGAGTATTCTGTAAGCACAGTGACATCCAGGAGGTCATCGGCATTACCAATGAATTCTGATGACACCAGCGCTACAGCTTCATGGGTTCATCAGAGTTCATTGGAAACTGTGATGAGTCCCTGATGCTGTCCCCGCGATGTTCTGGCTTCCAGGTTCTCACACCACACACACACACACACACACACACACACACACGTGTATACACTGAGCACATGTATATACACATAGCAGACACATGCATACACTGAGCACATCACCACACACGTAGCGCACATGCATGTATACACTGAACACACACACACACACACACACACACACACACACAGCTGAATATTCACCCAGCGATACGGTCCCCGGCACTGAAGTCCCCAGGGCTTCTCCGGCTTCCAGCTCCTTTGCAGTGGATTTAGTGAGTATAATGAGTGGGGGTCAGGAGAGCCAGAGACAGCATCGCTGGAGAGGGGTAAATATAGAAAATATTTTTATTAAAAAGACACGTGTTTTCTCCGGTACGTGTCACACTGATGTCACATGGATCACATCAGTGTGCGATCTGTGTGACACCCGTGCTGCCGGAGAAAAAACAGACATGCCTGCGTGTGGGGTCATGGGAGGTCACACGGTCCCCGTGTGAAAACACGACCGTGTTAGTACAGCGAAGAATAACATGGGTACGTGTGACATCCGTTTTAAAAACGGATGTCACACGTACCTAAAACATGGACGTCTGAAACCAGCCTTATTGGGAGTGCCAAGGACCAGCTGAACTCTGCTCTCCGTTATCTAAACAAAATGGAGCCGAGGTGTGCGCGATCGATCACTGTTCCATTCACACCCAGTTTTGGGGATCAAAGGGGTCCCAGAGGTTGGCCCTTCAGCGATCAGGAGAGTTATTCCCAATCCTAGGGATGAGGGATAACTTCCACACTTGGCACAAGCCCTTTACCTGCGAATTTGCTTCACAATTTCTATAGTAAATTGCTGCTGCTAAAGGGGGTAATTCTAGGATAACACAACCTACTCAATTTTTCAATGCTGAAATCTAATTCACCGCCATTGTCAAATGCTCTGCTTGTGTCAGTGCCAGATATGACAACTTGAGAGACTGAAAGCGCATCCATATCATTTATTGAAGGCAAACTGCCAATTTGTGAACCATCATCAATTGAACACAACCAAAGACAGGTTCTAAGGGGTACTTTGCATGTTGCGACATCGCTAGCATCGGCTAGCGATGCCGAGCGCGATAGTCCCCGCCCCCGTTGTACATGCGATATCTTGTGATAGCTGCCGTAGCGAACATTATCACAACGGCAGCTTCACATGCACTTACCTGCCCTGCGACGTCGCTCTAACCGGCGAACAATCCCTCCTTCCTAAGGGGGCGGGTCATGCGGCATCACACAGCAGGTGGCCAATAGAAGCGGAGGGAAGGAGATGAGCGGGACGTAAACATCCCGCCCACCTCCTTCCTTCCTTATAGTCAGTGGAGGCAGGTAAGGCTGGTTTCACACTACGTCTTTTTAACATCCGTTAAAAACGTTTTTTTAACGGAAGTACGGATCCTGTGCAAATCCGTTTTCACTGCAATGCATTTTCAATGGACTCGCGTCCACCTGCGTTTGCATGCGTTTGCGTCCGTTAGACGCAGGATCCGTCCTTTTGCGTTATTTTGACATGTTTCAAAAACGCAACATGTAGCGTTTTTTTGCTTTGTCAAAATAACGCATCTCACAGGATCCTTCACATTGCGCCGCGAGCTGCAATGCATTTCAATGAGTGCTGGATCCTGCCTAGCAGAATGCGTTCAGTTGCGTTGTAACAGGATCCTGCTTTTGTACTGAGCATGCCCAGAAAGTACTGAGCATGCCCAGAACCAGTCTCCAGTGATCTGTCTATCTCTCTACTCCCTCCCTCACCCCCTCTCTCTATCTCTGTCTTTCCGCCTTCCTCTCCTGTCTCTCTCTCCCCTGCCTGAGAGCTGCGGACACTCGTAACCAAGGTAAATATCGCGTAACCACTTCTCTTAGTTACCCGATGTTTACGTTGGTTACGCGTGCAGGCAGCCGGCTCCTAGCAGCTGCAGACACTCGTAACCAAGATAAATATCGGGTATCCAAGGCCGATGTTTACCTTGGTTACCAGCGTCTGCAGCTGTCAGAAGCCTCCTCCCAGTCTAGCTCCCCTCACTCCCGATCACATGACTCCAATGCCCGCCCCTAAATATCCAGTGCAGGATCCTGCAAAATAACATATGCGTTTGCATACGTTATTTGCTGTAAAAGCAGGATCCGTACTTCCGCTAAAAAAACGTTTTCAGCGGATGTTAAAAAGACGTAGTGTGAAACCAGCCTAAGGAGATGTTCCTCGCTCCTGCGGCTTCATACTCAGCGATGCGTGCTGCCGCAAGAACGAGGAACAACATCGTATCTCCTATTGGTGCAACATTATGAAAATAACCGACGCTACACAGATCACCGATTTTCAACGCTTTTGCGATCGTTTATGGCGCATCCAGGCTTTACACGTTGCGATGTCGTTACCGGCGCCGGATGTGCGTCACTTTCGATTTGACCCCGACGATATTGCAGTAGCAATGTCGCAGCGTGCAAAGTACCCCTTAGTCCCTAGATGTGACCAATTACAGGGTTGTCCTGTGAAAGGACTGGCGATAACCTGTATATCAGTGGACATCTGAATGCTGGGACTAGCACCTATCAGCAGAATGGGGCACTTTTATTCCTGATGCCATGGAGTGGCACTCAACATGCCCCGACCTGTGCCCCATTCATTCTCTATGGGGCTGTGGATGAAAGTCATGCACTCTGCTCGGCAGCTCCATAAAGAATGAATGGGCATGTGCAGTGCCGCTCCATTCCATCTGGGATAAAGTGCCCCATTCTACCAATTGATGCATGACCCAGAGATTGGACACCAGAAATCTATAGATTCTCTCTTGTGGCTAGGGAATATGTACTGACCCTCTAAGGTAAGGGTACCTTCACACTTTAGCGATGCAGCAGCGATCCGACCGGCGATCTGACCTGGTCAGGATCGCTGCTGCATCGCTACATGGTCGCTGGTGAGCTGTCAAACAGGCAGATCTCACCAGCGACCAGTGACCAGCCCCCAGCCAGCAGCGACGTGCAAGCGACGCTGCGTTTGCACGGAGCCGGTGTCTGGAAGCTGCGGACACTGGTAACTAAGGTAAACATCGGGTATGGTTACCCGATGTTTACCTTAGTTACCAGCTCACACCGCTTAACTTAGCGTGTGCAGGGAGCAGGAGCCGGCACTGGCAGCGTGAGAGCTGCGAAGGCTGGTAACGAAGGTAAATATCGGGTAACCACCTTGGTTACCCGATGTTTACCTTAGTTACAGCTTACCGCAGGCTGTCAGACGCTGGCTCCTGCTCCCTGCACATTCAGGATTGTTGCTCTCTCGCTGTCACACACAGCGGTGTGTGCTTATCAGCGGGAGAGCAACAATAAAAAAACGAACCAGGGCTGTGTTTAACGAGCAGCGATCTCACAGCAGGGGCCAGATCGCGGCTCAGTGTCACACACAGCGAGATCGCTAATGAGGTCACAAAAAACGTGACTCAGCAGCGATCTCAGTAGCGATCTCGCTGTGTGTGAAGCACCCCTAACTCTCTGATGAGTTAATCATCTACCATTATCTGGGGAACGATTAGTAACGTGTTGCTTTCCTATTGATTTATTCTACGACCGACTCACCAATATCCTGACCATGGCTCACAGATGAAAAGCAAGTAACCAGCTAACTATGCCAAACATTCCCGATAAGGTACGTTTTTAGGTCAAATCAGAAAGTCCCTTCAATGTTCACTCAATGATATTAAAATTGAGCGAAACTGGGACAAAAGTATATTAGTATGTACAGAGATTACATTGTTTTCACAAAATTTGGGATTACGGACAGGTGCCGCTGTGTTTCAATCCCCCACCACTTTCTAAAGCCTTTCCATGCAACTCAATGAGTCCAAGTGGTCACATTGGCCCATCTGACTCACACATCCATCTCTCGTGATCCCCTCAGGAAAGAGTTCTAAAATAATAAATCTATGTCACTCACCGCCTTTCTCCATTGTGTTCAAACTTTATCCTCACATCGTTCTAGAATGAAAAAAAAAAAATATACATTTATATACGTTACTGAAAAATACAGATGTGTTTCATGTTCATGTGGTAGCAGACTGGGATGTGCTTCACAAAAGGCAATGGACCAAGCTGGCGTCATTTGTCGTTTTGAATGATACAATTCATTTTTTTCATATAATGTACTGGAAGACATGAAAAAAATATTCCAAGTGGGATTAAACTAGGCAAAAACCAAGACCTTGCTCAACTCGCCATATTCTTAGAGCAAGAACTTATTTTATCTTTTTTTAGTTACATAGTTACTTAGGTTGAAAAAAAAAAACAAAAAAAAAAACAAAAAAAAACAAAAACACCTGGGTCCATCTAGTTCAACCTTCCTCCACCAGTTCTACATTTGGTCACTAAGTCATTTATAACCAACAATCAATCAAATCAAATCAATCAGCCCTATAGTATCTGCCATTACTACCTCTTGTGGTAGGGCATTCCACAGTCTGACTGCTCTAACTGTAAAGAACCCTTTCCTATTTAGCTGTCGGAATCGCTTTTCTTCCACTCGCAGTGAGTGCCCCCTGGTCCTTAGTGCTGTCTTTGGAAGAAATAAGTCATGTGCCAGTCCTTTATATTGACCACACATGTATTTATACATATAAATGAGATCTCCTCTGAGACGTCTTTTTTCTAAGCTAAACATATCTAATTTTTCCAACCTGTCATCATATGGGAGGCCTTCCATTCCTTGTAATAGTCTAGTTGGCCGCCTTTGAACTGACTAACTTCTGAATGTCCTTTTTAAAATGCGGAGCCCAAAACTGGATCCCATATTCCAGATGTGGCCTTACAAGTGATTTATACAGGGGTAACAATACGTTGGGATCACGTGATCTAATCTCTCTTTTTATACACCCTAAAAAGTTGTAGGGAGGGTTTGTTTTACACAGTATGACATGCAGTTTTTGTGGGTCCCATTTTTGGGGTCAATATTAGAGATGAGTGAACCTGAGGCCTAAACACAGACTTTAAAAAAAACAAAAACAAAAAACACAACAGAGTCTGGGTTTGAAGTTTGGCCGCTGTATGTATGTAAACCACTCGCGTGAGCATCACTGTGCTTGGGTACCTCTCTACTTGCACTGGGTGGGAGGGGGGTTACAACAACATGATCAAATGAAGTGTGCATGAAAGAAACAAATAGAAAAAAAAAAATGGAAAACCCCACCCCCGAAGTGATCTGTTTATGGCTGCATGTGGGCGGAAACCCAAACTGCCAATCAGTGACTTACATTGGGGTTTGGGTCAATTCTGGGTCCCAAACCGAGCTTAATCTAAAATCCGGCTGACCCCGAACTTCCACAGCTCCGCTCATCTCTAGTCAATATCCGTTTCTGATCTCTATTCCATTTTGGTATAAAGTGATGTAAACCTGCCCTTTCCTAACCTACTAAATGCTGCGGTCACCATTGCCAATAGCATCTAAGCTGTTAAACGGCTCAATTGGAGATAGCTCCAGTTCACCGCAGTTCCTGTGGGGTGGAAGAAATATAATGAGGTCAACATTCAGCCTAAATATACGCGGATGTCACCAAAGGGTTAATGGTAATTTTTCAGCCATCTGTGTAGACTGAGGGTTGCTCACCTGTTTATTGGGGAGGCTGCTTGTCTTGGTTTTCACCCCCTCGATTCCAGTGGTTCGATGACGCCTTCCCATTTGAAGGGCGACCAGGTCATTCATAATGGACTTGAGAGCTTCCTGTTCATCTGTACACAAAACAAAAAGAGGATTATGGTCACATGACAAAGAACCCATGATTAATACTACAGACTGGAAAATCAGCAATAAGAAAAATATTGAATTTGTATGTAGGCCATGGAGCTTACTGCTTCTGTGCATAAGGTGGTTTGTAATGTTAGGCCACTGCATTACAGCCCAGAAAGAGAACTACATTCAATGATTGTAGTCTAACAGGTTGACCATTCCATCATTGACTATTCCACCACTACACAAGACGAGATACAGTAGAGGTGAGGTGGGAGATCCAATTCCCTTATGATCGGCAGAGGTCTGGAATGATGTGATGGATTTGTTTGTAATATGTGGTCTTACCAGCCACAAAGGATCCAGTTTTAGATCTATCAAGCCTGGCTGCTGTTCGTCTTCTCAAGATGACCCTTCCCGTATAGCACCATCATTGCCATTTTCCGAATGTCGAGTTTTGGCATATGATATAGTTTTGCCCCCCAATATCCTCTTTTCTGACATTGAGTCAATTACCATTGGACAGATGCGAATAGATATTCCAGCCCACACTGACTGAACTTCATTCCATAGCTATTTTGCATTCTTAGGTTTTGCATCAAAAATAGCATTGCTGATGTCACTTAAATTCTCAACCGGATTGAGGTTTGAAGATTGGGCTCGTCACTGCATAACAGCAATCTTGTTAGTCTTCGACTAGGAGGTTGACTGCTGGCTGGCGTGTTTGGGGTTGTTGTCCGGCTGAAACACCAACTTCTTCTTAAGCATAAAACAACATGACCTCTTCAAGCACTTTGAAGAGACTAGAATGCGATAAATGGGCCCAACTCCAGAGTATGCGAAACATCCCTAAACCATAAGGCTATGTGCGCACTGGGAAATGGAATTTTCTTGAGAAAATTCCGCATGCTCTCAAAGATTACCGCACCCACAATAAAAAACTGCGGCAAACCGCACCCGAAAACCGCATGCGGTTTGCCGCGGTATTGCTGCGGTTTTGCCGCGTGCGGGTTGGGATGTGCTTATTGCATTCAATGCAATAAAGCACATTGAAAAAAAAAAGTCATTTAATTCTGAGATAGTAGATAGATAGACAGAAGAATAGATAGAGGGATAGACAGATAAACAGATAGAAGGATAGATAGAGGACAGATCGCTACATTTCCCACGGTCAGCAGTGAGTTCACATTACCGGCCGTGGGAAATGACCGGTAATTACCTCTGCTGTCTGCTGCTTTCATTCAGCGCTGTGTGTCAGTCGCGGCTGGATGTAAGCAGCGCAGGACGTCGGAGCTGTGGATTACGCCGGAGCTTTGGTGCGGGAGGGGTTAATAAAATGGTGAACGAGGCTTGTTTGTTTTATTTAAAATAAAGGATTTTTGGTGTCTGTTTTATTCACTTTACTTACGGGTTGATCATGTCAGCTGTCACATAGACGCTGCCATGATCAAGCCTGGAGTTAATGGCGGTGATCCACCACCATTAACCCCTTGTATTACCCTGACCGCCACTGCTACACAGCGGCAGGAAGAGCCGGGGACACGCCGGTGCTGCCGCATAATGCATGCGACAGTCCCGGGGCAGCTGCGGCTGATATTCTCGGCTGCGGGAGGTGGAGTGAGGCGGGGGGCATTAACCCTGCCCCTCGCCCTCCCCAGCCTGAGAATACCGGGCCGCCGCTGTGTGCTTACCTCGGCTGGAAGGTAAATATACAGCGGAGCCCACGTGCTTTGTTTTCTATATTTCCGTTTTCTTTCTATGTGTGTTCTATGTGTCTGTGTCTATGTGATCTATGTGTCTGTGTGTGTTTACTCTCTGCTCTGCTTCCTCTTCCTGTAATGACATCACTTCCCTGCAAAACCGCAGGCAAGCGATGTACATTACCGGAGGTAAACTGCGAAATACCGCAGGGAATAACACAGCAAAACGCAGTGAACCGCACAGAATTTGCTGCCTGCGTTATTCCCTGCGGGATTTCACGAATTCATTGGAGTCAATGGAGTGAAATCCCGCAGCGATGTGCGGAAAAGAATTGACATGCAATTGTTTTTGCTGCGGGAATCCCGCAGCAAAACATGCAGCTGTCAAATTCCACCCAGTGCGCACAAGATTTTTTTTGCCCATAGGTTTTGCTGGTGATTCACTGCAGAGATGTTATGAACATTTTCTGCAGCGAAACATGCAGCAAAACCGCAAAAAATCTGCGGCAAAATCCGGTAAGTGCGCACATAGCCTTATGCTTGCACCTCCATGTTTTACGGTCTTCACGGTGTACTGTGGATGAATTCAGAGTTTATGGGTCGTCCCACAAACTGCGACCATTAGACCCAGTAAGAACAATTGTGCTCTCATCTGTCCATAGACTTCTCTTTAGGCCAGTCAATGTGTTCTTTGGCAAACAAACCTTTTGAACCCGTCTTTTTTCAGCGATGGCACTTTACGAGGGTTTCTTGTAAATAGTTTGGTTTTACGTAGGCGTCGTCTGATGGTTGCAGCACTCACAGGTAACTGAAGATCTTCTTTGATCTCCCCGGAGCTGATCATTGGATGCTTCTTTGCCACACTTGTTATTCTACGGTCTATGCGGATGGTAGTAGGTCTTTTCCTACCACGTGTTAAGGGTTGTGTTTGCCCTTTTAAAGCATTGGAAATATTTTTAGCTGAGCAGCCAATTATTTTCTGCACTTTTTTTGTGTTTTCCCTTCTCCAGTCAACTTCTTGATCAATTTTCTTTCTCCTTCGGAAAGTCTGGAACAATGCATTTTAGTCTGTGAGCAAGGGGCTAAAACCAGCAGGTACAACATTTGGTGCCCTCCTCCTTTAAATAAAGGGCCATAATTAAGGCCTGTTTCTTCACAGAATGACTGACCTCCCGAATTGAAATCCGCATTTCCATTGATTTGAACACCCCCTTTTAAATATATGAATCAATTACGCACAATTAGCAGAAGTGCATGTCATGACTGTTGATTACTTGTCTACATTAATTTTTCCCATATGTATATTTTCTGCCCAAAACAATAATTATACACATTAGCAATGTAAAGGGAACCACGAGCAGTCCTGGGTGCATATTTCTAATCCCTGCATCTTGTAGCATACATAAAGAGATCTTTATAAAAAGTATTTCTAAAGATCCTTTACGATATGCTAATTAGCGCAGGGACTAGTCACAAGGGCGTTAGTTCCTGTGCTCATTCCGTCCTCTTAACATGCCAAGAGGGGTGTACTAACATGCTATTCAATGTCCTGCTATTAACCTGTGTCCGCTCTCAAAGCTGAGCGCATGTCCGGGCACTTCCGGTCATGCGCACTAGACCTCTATGAAGCCGGGACATGTACACTCTGCTTCATACTGCGCATGACCGGAAGTGCCGGGCATTCTGATCAGCGGTGACAGCAGACACAGGTACACACGTCACCGCTGATGACACTGGGCAATGGGCATTGAATAGCATGTTTGCATGCCCCTGTGGGCGTAAGAGGGCGGAATGAGTGCAGGAACTAATGCCCATGCGACTAGTCCCTGCTCTCATTAGCATATCATAAAGGATCTTTAGAAATATTTTTTCTAAAGATCTTTATCTAGGCTAGTGTACACAGGGACGGTTAGGCAGGGATTAGCAATATACACCCAGAACTGCTCGTGGTTCTGGGTGAATACTGCACCTGACAGGTTCCCTTTAAAGTGCTATTATTGTGCACACCACTGTATAACCAGCCCACTCCTCTCCAGTGTATCAGATAAAAGATATAACCAGTGCATTGTGTCCATCCAACATCAATGATGAACTTATAGACTAGTAATGATAGCTGCTCTCGTTGAGGAAAGGAAAGCTTCCACTGATGCCATCTAGAAATGCTGTATCTGCCAGTCTCAGGATATGCCATCTTCATATACATGCTGGATCGTCTAAACACTGGAAAGTTTCATACATCGGCTGACAACATTGTGTAAGAATTACTGACACAAGGAAAGGAAATGACCAGTGCAAGAGAACAGGAAAGACGCACAAAGCCAACGTACCAAGCCATAGCCAGGGCACCCATCGGGGCAGAGACATAGCCAGGGCACCCATCGGGGCAGAGACATAGCCAGGGCACCCATCGGGGCAGAGACAGGGCCAGGGCACCCATCGGGGCAGAGACAGGGCCAGGGCACCCACCACAAATGTATGGAGGCAGGTCCTGCAGGCCACAGGTCGGGGGGAAAGTGCACGGTCCTGCAGGCCACAGGTCGGGGGGGGGGGGTGCACGGTCCTGCAGGGCACAGGTCGGGGGGGGGTGCACGGTCCTGCAGGGCACAGGTCGGGGGGGGGTGCACGGTCCTGCAGGGCACAGGTCGGGGGGGGTGCACGGTCCTGCAGGGCACAGGTCGGGGGGGGGTGCACGGTCCTGCAGGGCACAGGTCGGGGGGGGGGGGGGGGTGCACGGTCCTGCAGGGCACAGGTCGGGGGGGGGGGGGTGCACGGTCCTGCAGGGCACAGGTCGGGGGGGGGGGGGTGCACGGTCCTGCAGGGCACAGGTCGGGGGGGGGGGGTGCACGGTCCTGCAGGGCACAGGTCGGGGTGGGGTGCACGGTCCTGCAGGGCACAGGTCGGGGGTGGGGTGCACGGTCCTGCAGGGCACAGGTCGGGGGGGGGGGGTGCACGGTCCTGCAGGGCACAGGTCGGGGGGGGTGCACGGTCCTGCAGGGCACCGGTCAGGGGGGGGGGGGGGGGCACGATCCTGCAGGGCACGGGTCGGTGTAAATCTCGGTATCACATAAGCCACAGAGATCTGCACGCCATCCAGCAATGTTTTAGCCCTGCGCAGTGTTGGGCACAGTTGGCATATTCAGTGCCCAGAAAGCTCCGCACTCACCCATGGCGCTACAGGGGGGGACGTCCCGGGCTTTGTCCGCGTCCCGGCGCCTCAGGCCTTCCGTTTGGGGTCCCAGGTCTTCTATCGACGCTCTACGCACTGATAACATCAAATGCCAATAGTCCCCCAACGTCTCTTCGGGTGTCCTGTCATACTCGCGGGCGTCTCCGGGTCACCTCATATCCGGGTGTCCCCAGACTTCGAGCTCTCCAGGCCTCACGCAAGCGCATATCAGTACTTCCTACAGGGCAGCAAAACTGTCAATCATCCAGGTGCGGGACGATCAGCAGCCAATAAGCAGGAGCATCACACCGTGGAACGCGGTTGAAACGCAGCGCAAGAAGGGGGCGGGGCTTCTGGTGACAGCTTTCCCTGACACTGGGCGGTGGAAGCGTTACCATAACGACAGAAAAACAACCACAACAACATATGAACTCAATCTACTGAATGATTAACTAAAACCGCATCAATAAACTGGCTGTCATCCTACGTCAATGCACTGAATGGAGAAAAATGTTACCTCTCAGAGGAAAAAAAAACCTAAAAAAACACCCTAAAAACACTGGAAAACAACTCAAGTAAAACAGTTAAAAAAAAAAAAAAAGTAAAAAATGCTCAAGAAACTAGAACTTAAAAAAAAAAAACAATGCTACAATCCTATAGGATAAAAAAACAAAAAAAAAACAAAACAAAAAACAACATTTTTTGAAGTGCTTTCCTTTGGAAAACCTTGGTGGGTTTGTTACCCTTAAAAAGACGCTGTGTGCACGTACCTTTAAGGAGAGGTAGTATAGACACAGAGTGGATACTTGCAAGGTTGCCATGAGAAAACTGAACCCCCCCCCCATTCCTACAGGGTGGTCATGAGGAAACTGAAACCCCCTCACCCCATTCCTGCAGGGTGGTCATGAGTAAACTGAAATCTCCCATCCTCAGTCCTGCAGGGTGGCCATGAGGAAACTAAAATCTCCCCATCCTCAGTCCTGCAGGGTGTCTGTGAGGGAACTGAAATCAGTCCGCCCTCAGTCCTGCAGGGTGGGCATGATGAAACTGAAATCAGCCCGCCTTTCAGTCCTGCTGGGTGGCAGTAAGGAAACTGAAATTCCCCCGTCGTCTGTACTGCAGGGTAGCCATGAGAAAACTGAAATCCCCCATCCTCAGTCCTGTAGGGTGGGTGTGAGGAAACTGAAATCCAACCCATCCTCAATCCTGCATGGTGGGCATGATAAAAACTAAATCTCCCCCCCTTCCATCAGTTCTGCATCGTGGGCATGAGGAAACTGAAATCAGCCCACCCTCAGTGCTGCACAGTGGCCATAAGGAAAACTGAAATCCCCCTGCCCTCAGTCCTGCAGGGTGGCCGTGAGGAAAACTGAAAGCCCTCAGTCCTGCAGGGTGGCCGTAAGGAAACTGAAATCCCCTGCCCTCAGTTCTGCAGGGCGACCAAGAGGAAACTGAAATCAGCCTGCCCTCAGTTCTGCAGGGTCGGTGAGAGGATACAGAAGTCTCCCCATCCTCAGTCCTGCAGGGTGAGCATGAGGAAAGTAAAATTAGCCCGCCCTCAGTCCTGCAGGGTAGCTGTGAAGAAACTGAAATCCCCCTATCCTCAGTCCTGCATAGTGGGCGTGAGGAAACTGAAATCAGCCCGACCTCAGCTCTGCAGGGTAGCCATGAGGAAACTGAAATCCTCTCCTCCATCCTCAATCCTGCAGGGTGGGCGTGAGAAAAATGAAATTCCCCCACCCTCAGTCCGGCAGGGCAGTTAGGAGGAAACTGAAAGCCCTCAGTCCTGCAGGGTGGCCGTAAGGAAAATGAAATCCCCTGCCCTCAGTTCTGCAGGACGGCCATGAGGAAAATGATATCAGCCCAGCCTCAGTTCTGCAGGGTAGCTGTGAAGAAACTGAACACAGCCCGTCCTCAGTCCTGCAGGGTACCCATGAGGAAATTGAAATCCCCCTATCCTCAGTCCTGCAGGGTGTGTGTTTGTGTGAGGAAACTGAAATCAGACCACCCTCAGTCCTACAGGGTGGGCATGAGGAAACTGAAATTCCCCCATCCTCAGTTCTGCAGGGTAGCCATGAGGAAACCGAAATCCCTCTGCCGTTAGTTCTGCAAGGAAGCCATGAGGTAACTGAAATCCCCCCAGCCTCGGTTCTGCAGGGTGGGCCTGAAGAAATTGAAATCTGCCTGCCCTCAGTCCTGCAGGGTAGCTGTGAGGAAACTGAAATCCGCCCACCCTCAGTCCTGCAGGGTGGGCATGAGGAAACTGAAATTCCCCCATCCTCAGTCCTGCAGGGTAGGTGTGAGGAAACTGAAATCAGCCTGCCTTCAGTCCTGCAGGGTGGCTGTGAGTAAACTAAAATTCCCCCATCCTCAGTCTTGCAGGGTAGGAGTGAAAAAAACAAAATCCCCCCACCCTCAGTCCTGCAGGGTGGGTGTGAGGAAACAAATCCCCTCGCTCTTAGTTCTGAATAGTGGGCATGAAGAAACTGAAATCAGCCCGCCCTCAGTCCTGCAGGGTGAGCATGAGGAAACTGGAATTAACCCGCCCTCAGTCCTGCAGGGTAGCTGTGAAGAAACTGAAATCAGCCAATCCTCAGTCTTGCAGGGTACAAATCAAAATATCCAGGCAGCACTCACAATCGACGATGCCTGAATCCAGGGAAGGCATCCACGATAGGGCAGCAGTGAGGAAACTGAAATCCCACCATCCTAAGTCCTGTAGAGTGGGCATGAGGAAACTGAAATCAGCCCACTCTCAGTCCTGCAGGGAGGCTGTGAGTAAACTGAAGTCCCCCCCATCCTCAGTCCTGCAGGGTTGGAGTGAGAAAAATGAAATTCCCCCGCCCTCAGTCCTGCATATTGGGCATGAGGAAAATGAAATCAGTCCACCCTCAGTCCTGCAGGGTGGTCGTGAGAAAACTGAAATCCACCCACCCTCAGTCCTGCAGGGTGACTATGAGGAAACTGAAATCCCCCTGGCCTCAGTCCTGCAGAGAGGGTGTGAGGAAACTGAAATCAGCCCACCCTCAATCTTGCAGGGTGGACGTGAGGATACTGAAATCTCCCCACCCGCAGTCGTGTTGTGTGAGCATGAGGAAACTAAAATTATTCCGCCCTCAGTCCTGCAGGGTAGCCGTGGGTAATCTGAAATCAGCCTGCCTTCAGTCCTGCAAGGTGGACGTGAGAAAACTGAAATCCCCCAGTCCTCAGTCCTGGAGGGTAGCCATGAGGAAAACTGACATCTCTCAGCCCTCAGCCCTGCAGAGTGAGCATGAGGAAGCTGAAATCAGC
The DNA here is from genome assembly GCF_048569485.1 of Anomaloglossus baeobatrachus. Classification (NCBI taxonomy): domain Eukaryota; kingdom Metazoa; phylum Chordata; class Amphibia; order Anura; family Aromobatidae; genus Anomaloglossus; species Anomaloglossus baeobatrachus. Next base: position 425,097,214 of record NC_134357.1, read on the forward strand.
CTGACCTCAGTCCTGCAGGGTGGTTATAAGGAGACAGAAATCCCCCCGTCCTCAGTCTTGCAGGGTGGCTACGAGGAAACTGAAATCCCCTGCTCTCAGTCCTGCAGGGTGACCATGAGGAAAGTGAAATCCCCTGCTCTCAGTCCTGCAGGGTGACCATGAGGAAACTGAAATCCTCGTGAACTCAGTCCTGCAGAGCGACCATGAAAAAACTGAAATCAACCCGGTCTCAGTCCTGTAGGGTGGCCATGAGGAAACTGAAATCATCCTGCCCTCAGTCCTGCAGGGGTCTCCCCAAAAGTATAAAATTACCTGAACATCACATTCATACCCACTTACTGTATGACTAAGGCCCCCTACACACATTTGCACAAAAAATATATATGTGGCATGTTCCGCTTTGCTAATGTGTGTCATCCATGTAACATACAGTAAACCTGAAAAAACACATGATGCTGAAATGAAGTTAATGTGTATTAAAGATGTGCTTAGATAGATAGCTGTACAATAGATCTATTAACCAAAGAAATAAATGAAAAATATGATGTGAGGTTCTCACTATTTTTGATAACCAGCGCAGGTAAAGCAAACAGTTGGAGGCTGATTATCAGGTTGGGAAGGCCCATGGTTATTGGGCCCTTCCCAGCCTAAAAATACCAGCCTGCAGCCACCCTTGAAGTGTAGTCTGATAGATGCCTCTCCATCACTAACACCAGGGCTTGATGGCAGCTGACATCAACCCTATAAACTATTACCCCGATTACCACTGCACCTGGGCATCGGAAAGAGTTAGGCTCCTATTCTGGGGTGGCTGCGGGCTGGTATGTGGGATGTGTTACACAGATGGTCACAAGGATGGACAAAATGGAATGTACGCACGTGTGAAGGGGACCTAATGCAAAGTGCCCTGAAGCCAACCTTTACATCACTATAGGAATAGCTCTTTTAGCAAATCCTCCCAACACCGAGAGAAATAAAAGTATAGGAAATGGACAGATTACATTTATAACTTATTGTTCCCTTCTACATTGACTGTCAAATAGTTCCTTAACTTCTTCACTAAGTTGGACGTACCTATACCCCTGTCACTGTCATGATGAAGTTCCTGTAAACGCTGGCTGAGCGCCGACGCTCACAGGTGGTCAGCATTTCTGCTGTTCAGAGGAATGTTGAAGCATCGCTCTGAGCAGCAGAAGTGATCGGACAGTGCAGGTCAATTAAAAAAAAGTTTTGAAAAATATATAAAAAAAAACCAACGAAAATGAAGACGTTCAAATCGTCCCCCGTTTTTCTCCATTGAAAATAGAATTAAAAAACCAAATATACATGTTTGATATTGCCGCATTCAGACATGCCCGATCTGTCAAAATATAAAATCAGTTAATCTGATCTGTAAAGGGCGTAGAGGGAAAAAAAAAACCAAAACGCCAGAATTATTTTTTTTAGTCACCGCAACATTGTATTAAAATGCAATAACAGGTGGTCAAAACATCGCAACTACCCAAAAATGATATACGGTAATTAAAAATGTCAGCTCAAGAGCCAAAAAATAAGCCATCACTAAGCCCCAAGTCCCAAAAAATGAGAACGATATGGGTCTTGGTAAATGGCCACAAAAAGCGCAATTTTTTTTTGACAAATTTCTTTTCATCACTTAGATAAAAGTAATGCTAGACATGTTTCATATGTACAAACTCGTACTGACCTGGGGAATCATACTGCCCCGTCACTTTTACCATATAGTGAACATGGTAAATTAAAAAGCCGATAATAGTTTTGGAATTGCACTTTTTTTTTGCAATTTCCCCAAACTTAGAATTTTTCACCCGCTTTCCAGTACAATATGGAGCAGAATAAATGGTGTCATTCAAAAGTGCAACTTGTCACCACAAAAAAATCAAGCCCTCATATAGCTAGATTGACGGAAAAATAAAAAAAAAGTTATGGCTCTTGGAATAAGGGAAGAAAAAAAACCCGAAAAAAGGAAAATCGCCCGGTGTGAAGGGGTTAAAAGGGTTGTCACAGTCTCTTAGTACAGTTTGAGATAGATAGATAGATATATATATATATATATATATATCTATCTCTATCTATCCATATACACACACACACACACACTATATGGAGAAAAGGCATGCACACCAGTGACTATGTAAGGGGAATATATGAAAAGCAGAAACTGCTGTGTGAATACTGACATGAAAAATCCAATAACTGTAAGAATGAAAATGTGAATAATGGAACCTGCATTACTGCCATGAACATATGAATAAAGAGAAATTTAGCTATTGAATATAGATTTCAATAGCTAAATTTCTCTTTATTCATATTTCATGGCAATAATAATTTTTACATGTAGCTATTGTACTTTTCAGGCCAGCATTCACACAGAAGTTTCTGCATTACATGTATTCCCGTTGCATAGTCACTGGTGTGCATACCTTCTCTCCATATGGTGAAGTTTTGTTTTTTTTTTAGGTATTTGCACCTAGTTCAGACTTAGAATAGCGTTCCAAACGTTATTTCTTTTATATATATATATATATACACACACACATACATACATACATACATAAAGCGCTGTGGAATTAATAGCGCTATATAAATGAATAAGTATTATTATATTATATACACAGTATATATACTTTACTCACAATTCCTGGGTCCTCAGCAGTCTCCACCACTACTTTACTCACCATCCCTGGGTCCTCAGCAGTCTCCACTACTACTTTACTCACAATTCCTGGGTCCTCAGCAGTCTCCACCACTACTTTACTCACCATCCCTGGGTCCTCAGCAGTCTCCACCACTACTTTACTCACAATTCCTGGGTCCTCAGCAGTCTCCACCACTACTTTACTCACCATCCCTGGGTCCTCAGCAGTCTCCACCACTACTTTACTCACCATCCCTGGGTCCTCAGCAGTCTCCACCACTACTTTACTCACCATCCCTGGGTCCTCAGCAGTCTCCACCACTACTTTACTCACCATCCCTGGGTCCTCAGCAGTCTCCACTACTATACTCACAATCCCTGGGTCCTCAGCAGTCTCCACTACTACTTTACTCACCTTCCCTGGGTCCTCAGCAGTCTCCACTACTATACTCACAATCCCTGGGTCCTCAGCAGTCTCCACCACTACTTTACTCACCATCTCTGGGTCCTCAGCAGTCTCCACTACTACTTTACTCACCATCCCTGTGTCCTCAGCAGTCTCCACTACTACTTTACTCACCATCCCTGGTTCCTCAGCAGTCTCCACTACTACTTTACTCACCATCCCTGTGTCCTCAGCAGTCTCCACTACTACTTTACTCACCATCCCTGGTTCCTCAGCAGTCTCCACTACTACTTTACTCACCATCCCTGGGTCCTCAGCAGTCTCCACTACTATACTCACAATCCCTGGGTCCTCAGCAGTCTCCACCACTACTTTACTCACCATCCCTGGGTCCTCAGCAGTCTCCACTACTACTTTACTCACCATCCCTGGGTCCTCAGCAGTCTTTGCTGCGGCTCCTAGTGTCTGGTATTGGCTTTGACTCTGACAATAGAGACAGTGCGGCAGCCAATCAGTAAGCTCATCAGCTCTGAGCGGGGTATACAGGCTATACGCTAAGGTAAGTGGCTGCCTCACTACCGAGGTGATGTCTACACCGCCACCTATACCAGGTCCTGGGATCAAGTGCAGCGACTAAGCACTGGATATGGTGGAAGCCATAATTTAATTTTTGTATTTTTCCTTCAAGGTAGTCATTTGATAGCTTGTTTTGTTGATTTTTTGCATATTGAGTTGCATTTTTAGTGCCAATATTTTAAGGTTCAAGTAATTTAACAGAAAGAATAGCAAGAAGCATCAATTGTGTTATTGTTTTATAGCATTTTATATTTTACGTATTGTGAGGGTCTGTACGACTACATTTCCAAACTTCGTGTTTCATCAACTTTTACAATAGAAATATTCTCCTTGAAAAAAAAAAATCATTTGTTTTTGTGTCACCATCTTCTGTCAATGGAGCAATGTGTGCGCATTTATTTTTGGACAAGTTATTTTTATTCCTCACCAACTAGTGTTAAAAATGTATCACTTTTTGGAAGCAGAGTTAAAAAAAATACAGTGGGTACAGAAAGTATTCAGACCCCTTTACATTTTTCCCTCTTTGTTTTATTGCAGTCATTTAGTAAATTCAAAAAAGTTCTTTTTTCTGATTAATGTTCACTCGTCAGAAAAAAAAGAAATGTAGAAATTTTAGCAAATTTATTAAACAAGATAAACTGAAATATCACATGGTCAAAAGTATTCAGACCCTTTGCTCATACACTCATATTCAAGTCACATAGTCTCCATTTCCCTGTGATCCTCCTTGAGATAGTTGTACTCCTTCATTGGAGTACAGCTGTGTTTAATTAAACTGATAGGACTTGATTTGGAAAGGTACACACCTGTCTATGGGTAAGTTCACACAGTGCATTTTTCGCGGCGTTTTTGCGCAGTTTTCGGGTGCGTTTTTGCTCAGAAAACTGCATGACTTTGCTTCCCCAGCAAACTCTATGAGTTTTCATTTTTGCTGTCTGCACACAGCGTTTTTTTCAGCTGCGTTTTTGTGGTGCCACAAAAACGCAGCATGTCAATTATTCCCACGTTTTTAACTGCGCTTTTCATCTATTGAGTGCAATGGGATGTTGAAAGACGCAATGAGAAACGCAAATAGGTGCGTTTTGGTGCGTTTAGGTGCGTTTCTAAGACCAAAAATGCAGCTATAAACGCAGGAGGTGGGTAATAAAGTGACATGTACAGGAAGAGGATTCCTTCTGTCAGTAAACACAGAAGCGTGAATCCTCCCGGTACCGTCACCGCTGCGTCCACCTCCCGTCCTGTGCATGTATGCTGCCGTGCGGCGCCATGTCTGGGCGAGAGGTGGAAGCGGCTGCGAAAACAAAAGTGAACAGTAGAAAAAAAAAATGTCATACTCACCTGTCTGCAGACTCCCGGTGCCATGCCCGCTCCCATCTCCTCCCGGTACCGCCGCTCCGGGTGTGTGCAGTCTCCCCGGGTAAGTGCGATGGGTGCAGGACCTGGCGATGGATCACCTGATGCAGTCACCTGACGCGTCAGCTGATCATAAGTCTCGGGCTGACGCCAGCGGCCGGCCGGTTTAACCTATCAGCGGATGCGTCAGGAGACTCCATCCCTGATTACCGGTAGCTGCTGCAGCGATCGGACGGGATCAGACTCCTCCAGGAGCTGCCGGTAATCAGCACATAAGTGAGTTTTTGGGGTTTTTTTGCACAGATGCATCTGCTGATTGTATAAACAGCTTTTATACAATCAGCTGATGTGTAATGTGATTCAGGCACTTGATCCTGACACATCATCTGATCGCTTTGCCTTCCAGCAAACCGATCAGATGATATTGGATCCGGATTGGACGGCGCGGGACCCTTGACCTAGGATTACTGCGGAGGGGGGCTCTTTATTTCAATAAAGATGGAGTCACTAATTGTGTTGTGTTTTATTTCTAATAAAAATATTTTTCTGTGTGTTGTGGTTTTTTTTATCTTTACTAGAAATTCATGGTGGCCATGCCTAATATTGGCGTGACACCATGAATTTCGGGCTTAGGGCCAGCTGATAATATACAGCTAGCCCTAACCCTATTATTACCCAGTGAGCAACCCGGCATCAGGGCAGCTGGAAGAGTTGGATACAGCTCTAGAAGATGGCACTTCTATGAAAGCGCCATTTTCTGGGGTGGCTGCGAACTGCAATTCGCAGCGGGGGTGCCCAGAAAGCCTGGGCACCCTGCACTGTGGATTCCAATCCCCAGCTGCCTAGTTGTACCCAGCTGGACACAAAAATTAGGCGAAGCTCACGTCATTTTTTTTTTTTTTTTATATTATTTCATGAAATAATTACAAAAAAAGGGCTTCTCTATATTTTTGGTTCCCAGCCGGGTACAAATAGGCAGCTGGGGGCAGCCCGTACCTGCCTGCTGTACCCGGCTAGCATACAAAAATATGGCGAAGCCCACGTCATTTTTTTTGTTTGGGGGGGGCAAAGAAATCCTGCATACAGTCCTGGAAGGAGGATGCTGAGCCTTGTAGTTCGACAGCTGCTGTCTGCTCCTCTGCATACACTATTGGATGGAGGATGCTGAGCCTTGTAGGTCTGCTCCCCCTGACTCTCCCTCCAGCATACAGTCCTGGATGGAGCATGCTAAGCCTTGTAGTTCTGCAGCTGCTGTCTGCTCTCCTGCATACACTATTGGATGGAGTATGCTGAGCCTTGTAGTTCTGCAGCTGTCTGCTCTCCTGCATACACTAGTGGAGAATGAAGAACATATTGAAGAAGGAAATTACATCAGACCTTTTTTTGTTCACTGATAAAAAACGCATAAAGACGCAGTGAGCAAAAACGCAGCAAAAAACACACCAAAGTGCGGCAAAACGCGTGCGTTTTTTGCCGCTTTTTTTGCCGCGGATGGGTTTTTGTGCGGTTTTTGCCGCAAAAAACGCAGCGCCAAAAAAACACGGTGTGTGAACCTAGCCTATATAAGACCTCACAGCTCACAGTGCATGTCAGACCATATGAGAATCATGAGGTCAAAGGAACTGCCCAAGGTGCTCAGAGACAGAATTGTGGCAAGAAACAGAAATATAGAAATGACAATACCGCGCCCCTTATGGAACACATAAACTGGAGAACATGTGTGTCGATAACCTAAAATGCCTGTAGGGTGAGACAGAGTGTACATAGTGTCAGAATTTTAAAAAAAATAATAATATAAACCAATTGTAATTAGGGGTATAGTATTTTTTAATAATGTTTTTAAAAATGTTTTTAAAATGGGGGAAGTGTAAAAACAATGTAGGTAGCAGAATGTTGCCTTCATAGATTTAAACGTATAGGAAGTCTTTAAAGCTATGACTAGCATTGACCTACACTACCAGGTATAAGGAGTTAAATTTTGCACAGATGGGTAGAATAGAAGGTGATTTAGAGGCTCCACTAAGGAGAACTTACTTTGCAGATATAAAGTCTTGGATGCTTAACTCCTGGCTGTCTGGAGAAAAGTCTGGAATAGGGGATTCGTAGCAGATCAGGGATCCTGTGTCTGATCTGCTCAGTGCGCACTTCAGGTAATGAGGACGCTCCAGCCGGCAGCATGGCCTCAAACATGTGCGGGTAATTCCAGGTAACCTCGGCGTGTGACGTCACGAAGGTGCTAGAGTGGCCTGACAGACTCAAACTTCCTACGCATTACAAAGGGATAATCCTTCTTCCTCAGGGAAGCATCAAAGATATTTATCGAAAATACTATACCCTTAATTCCAATTGGTTTCTATATTACTTTTTTAATCTGGCACTATGTACAATCTGTGTCTCACACTACAGGCATTTTAGGTTATCGACAGACATGTTCTCCAGTTTATATGTTCCTTAGGGGGCGCGGTATTGTCATCTCTATATCATATTGTTTTTTTACAATTGGCTGTGATACAGGGTCAATTCTTACCTGCAGTCCCACAGAAGTTTGTAAGGGTACTTGTGTTTGTCCCTGTCTCGACTTCTGGGTGTGACTAGCTCCATTTTTTTGTATATATCGTAAGGCACAGATCTGGCCCAGGTTACAAAAGAATTTCAGCAGTACTCAAGGTTCCTAAGAGCACAGTGGCCTCCATAATCCTTAAATGGAAGACGTTTGGGACCACCAGAACTCTTCCTAGATCTGGCTGTCCAGCCAAATTGAGCAATCCTGGGAGAAGGGCCTTGGTGAGAGAGGTAAAGAAGAATCCCAAGATCACTGTGGCTGAGCTCCAGAGATGCAGTAGGGAGATGGAAGAAAGTCAAGCCTTTATGGCAGAGTGGCCAGACGAAAGTCTCTTCTCAGTACAAGACATATGAAAGCCTGCATTGAGTTGGCAAAACAACACATGAAGGACTCCCAGACTATGAGAAATAAGATTCTCTGGTCTGATGAGACGAAGATAGAACTTTTTGGTGATAATTCTAAGCGGTATGTGTGGAGAAAAGCAGGCACTGTTCATCACCTGCCCAATACAATCCCAACAGTGAAACATGGAAGTGGCAGCATCATGCTATGGGGGTGTTTTTCAACTGCAGGGACAGGACGACTGGTTGCAATTGAAGGAAAGATGAATGCAGCCAAGTGCAGAGATACCCTGGAAGAAAACCTCTTCCAGAGTGCTCTGGACCTCAGACTTGGCTAAAGGCTCACCTTCCAACAAAACAATGACCCTAAGCACACAGCTAAAATAACAAAGGAGGGGCTTCAAAACAACTCTGTGACCATTCTTGACTGGCCCTGCCAAAGCCCTGACCTAAACCCAATTGAGCATCTCTGGAGAGACCTGAAATGGCTGTCCGCCAACGTTCACCATCCAACCTGACGGAACTGGAGAGGATCTGCAAGGAATAATGGCAGAGGATCCCCAAATCCAGGTGTGAGAAACTTGTTGCATCATTATCAAGAAGACTCATGGCTGAACTAGCTAAAAAGGGTGCTTCTACTCAATACTGAGCAAAGGCTCGGAATACTTATGACTATGTGATATTTCAGTTTTTCTTGTTTAATAAACTTGCAAAACTTTCTACATTTGTTTTTTTTCTGTCAAGATGGGGGTGCAGAGTGTACATCAATGAGAAAAAAAATGAACTATGTTTCATTACAGCCATTTGGTAAATTCAATAAAGAGTGAAAAATTTAAAAAGGGGTCTGAATACTTTCTGTACCCACTGTATGTTTGTTTTCAAACTATTGTTCATGTCACTATAACTGACATATTAGCTTTAGTTTGCGTATTGTTACAATTTTGATGATAGATAGAGATCTCTCTCTCTATATATATATCGTATTTTTCGGACCATAAGACGCACTTTTTTCCCCCCCAATGTTGGGGGAAAGTTGGGGGTGCGTCTTATGGTCTGACTGTGGCTGCGGGGAATGAGGGTGCTGCGGTGGAGCGGGTCATCGGGGGCACGAGCAGGCTACTATAGCAGCCTGCTGTGACCACGTGTGCCCGCTCATTACATATGCACACCCATCCTCCCGCCCATTTCTCAGCGCAGAAGCCGGCGCTGACAGGTGGGCGGGAGGACGAGCGGGGACGCGCGCATAGTAAAGAGCCGGTCCACATGATCACCCCTGGCAATTACAGCCTGGAGTGATCATGTGCGGCTGTATTCACTGCCCCCCGCACATCATTATCAGCGCAGGGTGCAGTGAATCAGTACACTCACCCGTCCCCGTGTGTGGAGCCGTTCCCCCGCAGCACGCGATGTCTTCCTGTCTGTGCCGGTCAGTTGATCTGTGCTGATCAGCTGATCGGCAAAGACAGGAAGACATCGCGTGCTGCAGGGGAACGGCTCCAGTCCACACACGCAGGTCAGCGGCGCAGAGAGGAAGATGATCGGTGCTGGAGGGAGTGAGGAAAAGGTGAGTATAAACGTTTGTTTTTTTTTCTCTGTGCTATAGGATACAGGCCATATACCAGGATGGTATATGAGCACGATGGGGGCATATAGCAGGATGGGAGTATATGAGCAGGAGGGATGGGGGGTATATGAACAGGATGGAAGTATATGAACAGGATGGAAGTATATGAACAGGATGGATGGGGTGTATATGAACAGGATGGATGGGGTGTATATGAACAGAATGGGGGTATATGAACAGGATGGGGGTATATGAACAGGATGGGAGTATATGAGCAGGATGGATGGGGGTATATGAACAGGATGGGGGTATATGAACAGGATGGGGGTATATGAACAGGATGGGAGTATATGAGCAGGACGGATGGGGGGTATATGAACCGGATGGGGGGTATATGAACAGGATGGGGGCTATATGAACAGGATGGATGGGGGCTATATGAACAGGATGGAGGTATATGAACAAGATGGGGGTATATGAACAGGATGGGGGTATATGAACAGGATTGGGTATATGAATAGGATGGGGGAATATGAGCAGGATGCTGGTATATAAGCAGGATGGGGGTTTATAGCAGGATCAAATACAAGGCAGGAGGATCATTACCAGGATGGGGTACCTTAGTAGAGAATTTGGGGACATTACCCCCATAACAGTATCAGCAGCAGATCCTCGCCCCATAACAGTGTGTCTTGACCACATTTTTTTGCTTAAAGTTTTATTTTCCTATTTTCCTCCTCTAAAACCAGGGTGCGTCTTATAGTCCAAAAAATACGGTATATATTGTATGTTTTAAAACTCTTAGGCTATGTGCGCACTTTCCATCGTCCTACATGCAGTTGTAAACACACGTTTTAGCCTTAATTGATTTAGCCAAAGTTGCCTTTTTCAGAAATTTAGCGCAGAAAACGCATGCGTATTTACCGCGTTTTAGATGCGTTTTTAGCGCTTTTCCCATGCGTTTTCACAGATGCGTTTTGAACATCAAGACACTGCTAAATAAAGATTAAATAGTCAAACAGAATGAAAAAAAAGAGAAAAAAAAGGGACAAATCTATATTAATGGGAAAAATAATGGAAAAAGATATATTTAATAAAATTATAGCGTTAATATACATTTTATCGGTAAAATAGCAATAAATGCATATTATTCTTAAATTTAATTGTCGGATTATGTGTGTGTGTAAAGGGACATATCAAATAATTATTTTGAAGTCCAAAACGCATGTTTTCTGCAATGAAAAAGCAGGTAAAGCGCAGGAATTTTGATATTTCTTGCTTTTTGCTACTTCTCATTGACTTCAATGTTAACAAAACGCACCACAAATGGCAAGAACAATTGACAGGGTCCTTTTCTGAACGCATGGTTTTTGACCAAACTTATGTAAATTTTGAGATGCGTTTTGAAACGCAAAGTGCGGACAAGAAATCATGAATTCTCATAGTCTTTAATGGAAAACCAAAATGCATGCATTTGGGCACAAAAACGCTGCAGTTCAAAACTGACCCTAAACGCACCTGAAGCACAGGTGAAAACTGAAAGTGCACACATAGCCTTACACTATTTAAAAAAATAAAATAAAACTTTTTGGTCGCCATATTCTGAGGCACAAATATTTTAGGCAAGGGGTGCGAACAAAAGACAATAGATCTCTAATCAATTTTGGATATTTTAACCTTGCAGCATAGAAGACATGGTAATTTTGGGAGTCAGTACAATTATAGTGATGCTTGATTTATGTCTCACTACTTTTGTGCTAGAAAAACAGTTTAACCCCTCCCCCCTCCCCAAAACATCCAATAATGTGAAGGGCTTAACTTTCTTGCGCAACGAGTAGCAGTTTTTATTCATACTATTTTGGGTAACATGTGACCCCTTGATTACGTTCTAATTCTGATTTTCTGAAAAGGAATGAACAAAAACTGCATTTCAGGTATGTTTTTATTTGGTTTTGGTTTTTTTACAGCAACCATCATATGACATAAATATTGAAATGGTTTAACAGAGGAAATCAGAGCTAGCTCCGATCCCATCAGATGCAGAGACATCTCTGGTGTATGTTAAAGTAATTTCCGATTGCAAATGATAAGGACACCCATCCTGTACCATCCCAATGAAGTATATGTACACCCTCCATGCGGCAAATCACACCTCTTCGGGGCTTAAAGTAACGGTCAAAAGTTTGGACACCTGTTCATATTGGAATATGCACATTGTAAATTCAGACTTAAGACAGCAAAACCATGTGTGGCAACAAGGCTTTACGAAATACATGTGAAACAAACGAGATAGTTTTACCCCCATGGTATTTTCTCAAGCAGTTTTACCCCCGTGGTGTTCTCTCAAGCAGTTTATCAGGTCGTCACCTGGAGTGTCTTTCCAACAGTCCTAAAGAGTTTCCCAGAGGTGCTGAGCACTTTTTAGCTGCTTTGCCTTCATTCTGCAGTCTAACTCTTCCAAAAGCATCTCAATTGGGTTGAGTTCAGATGATTGTGGAGTCCATCCATTTGATGCAGCATTCCATCGCATACACCTAACAAAGCCTGGAGGTGTTTTGGTCCTTGTTCTGATGGTAACACTAAATGCAAACTAGATGGGATGGCTTGTTTCAGAATGCTGTGGTAGCCATGCTGGGTAAAGTTTCCCAACACCATCACACCTCTCCTCCATGCTGATCAATGTGCACCGCATATATGTCTCACAAAGATATAGTGCTTGTTACCGAACAATCTCTAAATTTGATTAATCAGAACACAGTATAGATTTCCACTGATATGTCCAATCACTGTGTTGCTTAGTCCAAGCAAGTCTCTTTTTCCTGTTTGCGGTCCTCCGTAGTGGCTTCATTGCAGAATTTGATTCATAAAGGCCTACTTCTCACAGTCTCCTCTGAACAATTCATATGTGTCTATTTAATATCTGTACATCATTTATGAGGGTTGTTATCTGAGGTGCTGTCAATAATCCAATTTTGGAGAGTAGTATCACTGATGAACCTATCCTCTGCAGCAGAGGTAATTGTTGATCTTTCTTTCTTGGAGTGGTCCTCATCATAGCGATTGATAATGTTGTGACTGCTCCTAAAAATACGTTTACGGTTCTTGAAACTTTCTACATTGATGGAGCATCTTAAAGTAATGTCATTTTTATAATTTTTCTTTGCTTATTTCAGTAGGTTCTTGCCATAGTCTGCCTTAGAACCACTATGGAATATGGTGCAGTACTGTATGAAACTGTGTAAAAATCTCTGCAAAACACACCTCATAGACACCTCCCATTACAAATCTAGAGGTTAGTGTCAGCTGTGAGTTGAAATTAACCCCTTATTACCCCGACTGCCAACGCACCAGGGCAATCGGGAAGAGCCGGGTTAAGTGCTGGGGTTGTCGCATGTAATGGATGAGACAATCCTGGGAGGCTGCAGGCTGATACTTTTAGGCTGGGGGCTCCCAATAACCGTGGGTCTCCCCAGCCTGAGAATACCAGCCTCCAGCTGTCTGGCTTTATCTTGGCTGGTTATCAAAATTGGGGAAGACCGCACGTTGTTATTAAAATTATTTATTTAAATAATTAAATGTAAAAAAAAGCCGCAAGCGGTTCCTCCTATTTTGAAACACAGCCAAAATAAATGCACGGCTGGGGGCTGCAGATTGTAGCCGTGGGCTTTATCTGTGCTGGGTATCTTAATATAGGGTAACCCTACACAAATTTTATTTATAGAAGAAAACATTTTTTGTTAGCTCACCGAACCACAGCATATGTCAAGTCTGGAGGAGTCCAGTCCATGCAGGGCAGTGCAGGGAACTTGATTCCGGATAATCACAAAGGAGATGGTATTCTTGGTTTTGAAAATTCCAGCAACTCGACCAGGAAATTCTAAAAACAACTTTTATTCCATATCTTTAAAATAGTTAAAAACTAAGCAGGTTTTAAAAAAAAAAAAAACATATGGTTCACCAATGCAGGGAATACGCTTACGCGTTTCGGACTGGAGTCCTTACTCATAGCATAGCCAAACTGAAATAAACGTGCACATATATACACACTGCTGAAGAGAAGTGGGAAAAAAAAAATGGGTCCGTGATTGGAAGCATCAGACATGCTGTCACTCAGGTTGAGGGAGCTGTATGACTGCAACCAGACGCCGGTGGGCGGTGAGCCTAATGAGTGGCCCTGAAAGAAGAATGAGAGGCCACGGCAGCAGTGTGACAGCTGCACTAGTGACCGGTGAGTATGAAGTGCTTACTCCTACCCTCTTTGCGCCGGATTCTGGTCCCCATAGATTATATGGGGACTAGCATCCGGTCAGATACCGGGGATCCATCCCCTCCAACCCTGATTTGGTGGAGCATTGATAGGCGAATCCTCCCATCACTAGTGAGAAATACAGGACAGAATGCAAGAAGATAGAACATGCTGCTGTTCTTTTTTTTTAGACGTTTATTACAAATAAACTGCAGACAAAAAAAACAGCAACTTGCACACAGCAAATCTGAATTCTCATAGACTTTGCTGGGAAGTCAAAAGTGAGAACTTTCTGACAATAAAACTGCACCAAAAAAAACAGCAAAAAAGCAGCTTGTGTATGTAGCCTAAAGCGGGCTTTACACGCTGCTATCTCGCTAGCGTAAGCGAGCGTACCCGCCCCCGTCGGTTGTGCGACACGGGCAAATCGCTACCCGTGCCGCACAACCTCGCTAACACCCGTCACACGCACTTACCTGCCCTGCAACGTCGCTCTGGCCGGCGAACCGCCTCCTTTCTAAGGGGGCGTTTCGTGCGGCGTCACAGCGACGTCACACGGCAGGCGACCAATAGAAGCGGAGGGGCAGAGATGAGCAGGACGTAACATCCCGCCCACCTCCTTCCTTCCGCATTGCTGGTGGAGGCAAGTACGGAGATGTTCGTCGCTCCCCCGGTGGCACACATAGCGGATGTGTGGTGCCGCAGGTACGACGCACAACATCGCTAATAAGCAGAAAACGATTTTTTGTTTGAGGACGACCTCTCCACAGCAAATGATTTTGACCGCTTTTGCGATCGTTTAAGGTCGCTCAAAAGTGTCACATGCTGCGATATCGCTAACGACGCCGGATGTGCGTCACAAACACCGTGAACCCGCCGATAATTCATTAACGATATCGTAGCATGTAAAGCCCCCTTTAGGCTGCTTTCACACCTCCGGTTTCTGCAATGCGGCACACTCCGGCACTTTGCAGGAAAATCACAACCGTTTTTTTTTGCTGCCGGTTGCGTTTTTTCTGCATAGACTTTAATTAGTGCCGCAAAGCCTTGCGTTCCATCCGGTTTTTGCCGCATGCGGCAGATTTAGCCGATGCGGCGGCCGGATGGAACGTTGCCTGCCACGTTTTTTCGTGCGGCAAAAAAAAAAAACGCATCGCGCCGCATTCGGCCGATGCGGCGCATTTTTCAATGCATGCCTATGGCGGCCGGATGCGGCAAAAACCGCATCCGGCCACCGCATGCGGTTTTTGCCACTGCGCATGCTCAGTAGCATGCCGCAAGCGGCAAAAACCGGACGGGCCGCATGGGAAAAACGTATGCAAAGGATGCGGTGTTTTCACCGCATCCGTTGCATAGCTTGCACAGCCGGATTGAGCCGCAGAGCTCAAGCCGGATGTGTGAAAGCAGCCTAAGTCTGGTGATTTCACAATTGAAGTATTCATGTGGCATGCCTGTTTATTGGAAGCCATTCTGGGTGATTACTTGACGAAATTGCTTGAGAGAATGTCAACATAGTAAAAGGGAGGGGGGAATAGTTTTGAAGAATCTAAGGTTTAATAAATATGGTTGCTTTTTTGTTAAGGGCTCATGCACACATTGCCGAATATCATGCATTTACGCTGCGTATTGCACCGCAGCGTAAATGCATTCGACCTGTGTCCCCTGCCCAATCTATGAAGATTGTGCATGAGACGTGCGCTCGTTGCGTTTGAAAGCGCAGCGATTTGGATGCCAAACTTTTGTTCCAAATCGCTGCGTTCCAAGAAGTGATGTCACTTCTTTCGCGCACTTTGGATGCAGCTCCTGCACTGTCTATGGGAGAGGCAGCATCCAGAGCGCATGAAATCGGCTTTTTTTTCGGCAGAAACACTGCATTCATTATGCAGTGTTTCTGCAGCGATTTGACGCGCACATGTGCTGTCAAATCCCTGCAGAAATTTCTGCAGGGACACGACGCAACGTGCGCATACAGCCTTACTCGGCATTTCTATATGTGCTCTTTTGTGAATTTGCTGCCTTCAGTCTAAATCTTCGATGTTCACATTTCAATTACAACAAGGAAACCCATTTATTGTACTTTAGACCGATATTGTACATATATATCCTTTTGCATTAAAGGAGTTAAAAAGTTTACTGTGTTATAGTAAAAATTCTCAGATAAGTCAATGATTTATCATCTCTTGCTCAGATTCCATTTGAATTCTTTTCAGCCATATTTTAATCAAGTTGGACATCATATTCTTGCCTTCGTAGCTTCCACCGAGCACAACTGTCACATAGATCCTTGTGAGCCATAAAACTTGTCTGCCGTATGGAGGTCACAGATGGAAGACCTGTGGCTGTAATGACGCTTACACTCGGAGCCGGCTGCATCTCCAGTGGCTCTCCTTATTCTATATTGTCATAGACCCGCATGACATCTGGCTGGTCTTTAATCAATTCCAAAAGTTTGAAGACCCTTTCTTTGTCAGTGTCTGAGAGTTGTACAGTGATATTGGGCAGGTACTCCGGCCCGGAAGAGATTGGCACTAATCCTAAGGCGATCAGCTGGTTGCGGACATCTCGTAAAGCGGATGAATCACAGATATACTGGAAAGAAAGAATATCAAACAAATTAACATCATCAACATAAATCCAAGAGAACAATTTCAAGATCCTCTCTGAGCATAGCCTCCATCTGTGGGCCATAAGGAGATACCAAATGTAAATCTGGTGCCTATAGGAATCCTAGGATTAATGGTATTCACGCACGTTTCTTCAGGCGCATTTCAGAGCAGATAATGTCTGAAAAAAACATCATGAAAGCACTGAAAAAAATGAACATAAGCATTTGTATTCAAAAGCGACTTATTGTTCATATGTTCAAGCTTTTTAACCGCTTCAAGGCAGCAATCAGATAAAAGAAGTGACCTGGCCATTCTTCTGGTCATTTTTGCTCAGAAGACGCTCTGAACTTTACTTTTCTTGGGGTTTGCACACCGCTTATTACAGTGGTTTGCTTGGTTATTGTTTTATATACCGGTGTTTTGTTGTCTATACATTTTAGCAAGTTTAGTGCACCCCATCTTTAAAACTCTTGGTTTCAGGCTTTTGGGTTTCCTCCGTGGGTGTTCTTCCGACGTGGGGTCCCTTTTCCTGGGGTTTGCACACCATTTATTATAGTGGTTTGCTTGAATTATTGTTCTTATATAGTGTTTTTTTGTTGTCCACTATACATTTTAGCAAGGTTAGTGCACCCCATCTTTAATGCTCAGAACTTTACAACACAAATCAAGGGGAAAATCTCATAAGCAGCCCGGAAGTATTTAGTAATTTTTTTTTCTTTTCTTTTAAATGCTAGCAGCTTCTTATTTATTTATTATTCAATCAGGTAAAAAGAAAACCCCCAAAAAGCTGAAAACGACAGTGAAAAAACAAGACGTTAGAAAAGTCAAGGGAAAACTCTTTAAAAAAAAATGGCGCGCAAAACCGTCAGAAGAATGCTCAGAAAACAACCAAAAATATCACATGTTCCTTCAGAGAAAAAAAAACGTCAGATTTTTCTGAAGCATCCTCTGCTTGAAGAACTTAGGGGCTCCTGAGTTTAAGGCTATGTGTCCACTTTGCTTTTTACCTGCTTTTTTTGCTGCTTTTTCAACTGCAGCGTTTAATGCCAAAATGGATGTGTTCTGCTTTTCAAGCAAAGTCTATGGGAATTTGGGTTTCTTGTTCACACTATGCTGTTCAAAATGCTGCCTTTTTGTGGCAGAAATTTGGGCAAAAACTCAGCTTTGCAGTTCAAAACGCAAATGGCAAAAACAATTGACATGTTGCTTCTTTGAAAAGCTGAGTTTTAGCCCAAAGTTCTGCCACAAAAAGGCAGCATTTTGAACAACATAGTGTGAACAAGAAACCCAAATTCCCATAGATTATGCTTGAAAAGCAGAACACATCCATTTTGGCATTAAACGCTGCAGTTGAAAAAGCAGCAAAAAAGCAACATGGATAGCAACAAGAAGCTATTCCCAGTGAAAATTTTTTATTGATAAATAGTGCTAAACAGGTTTCAAACATGGAGGTGTTCTCATTAGGTCATATAGATATAACTATAACCCCCAGTCTGCTCTAGGGCAAACCGGAGAGCCAGTTAAAAGATAATCAACAATATTTCACACAGGTTACCATTGGATACATAAATGTATTACAAAGACTCCCAATAAGCAAATGCTCAGCAATATCTTGCTAGATAGCAATTTATCAATAACATTTTTTCACTGGGAATAGCTTCTTGTTGCTAACCATATACTAATATTCCCTTGACTATATGTCACGACCTCTTTAAAAAGCAACATGGACACACAGCCTAATAAACGGTATTTTCTAGCAATGGACTTACTCTGAGAATTTGCTCTGCTTACATTTTCTCAAAGACCCATGGACTGATCTGCTATATGGAAATACAGTGGAACCTTGGTTAACGAGAACAATCCATTCTGGGAGTGTGCTTGTAAACCAAGTTACTCGTTCAGCAAAGCAAGATTTCCCATAGGAAATCATTGCAATGCAGGCAATTCATTCCACAACTTGTTAAATGTCCCATCCTGGTCCCCTATTGTGTCATTCCACACATGCACAAACACACACACACACGCACACACGTTATGCTCACCTTACCTTCCGTTCAATCGCCGGCCTCCTGGATCTTGCAGTTCGACGGTACAGGATGTGTATCGGGTAACCATCGCGACGAGGGAGGAACTTCCGCTGCCGGAGCGCTGACTTCAAAGGCAGGAGCCGCTTGCCTCTGATTGGCCAGCACGCTGCCTTTGAGTAGCGGCTGACAGTGGAAGTTCCTCCCTCGTCGCAATGGTTACCCGACACACATCCTGTACCGGCGAACTACAAGAACCATGAGGCCGGCGATGGAACGGAAGGTAAGGTGAGCATAATGTGTGTGTGCGGACTGCAAGAGAGGGTTAGAGCGCGGTGGAGGTACGGAACCGGAAGTGTGTGGTGAGTATTTTGCTCGTACGGCAAAGCTTGCTCGTAAACTGTTACAAATTTACAGCAAGCTTTGCTTGTTAAGCGGAATACTCGCTAACTGGGTTACTCGTTAACCGAGGTTCCACTATACTTGATCATTGCTATTCATTGTCCCAGTTTTTTTTTTTTTTAACTGTTTAGTTACTGAAGAATTTTTCCGTACAAAGTTCACAAATCAAGTAACTACAGCAAGAATAGATAAGACATCAGGGAGGGAGAGACATAAGGAGAGATAGGATGGAGGGAAGGGAGGGTCCTCATCTGTCATCTATGCTCCTTATCCCATTTGTACTTTAGACTTGTATTTTTTGCCTCAATCACTTCTAATTTTCCAGGTATGTCTTTCCTTTCAATGAAGGCTTAACTCTCCATCAGAGTCCCCTTGACAGGAGGTGTTGTGTTCCCACCTTGTACACATCTTTCTCCTCCTCCTCGTCCTGCATCTCTTCCACATCCTCAGCTCCTGCTTGTATGGCCAGGTCCAGCGCCTGCTCCATCTGCACAGGTTTCCCATCTCTGTTTTGGGTCTGGACGGTCACTACACCCTTTTTGTTAAAGCAATGTAGCGCATCAGTGTGAGTTCCTCTGTAAAACAAAAAATGAAAAATTACCCCTTTTTTTTTCATGTGAAAACCCAAAATAGAGAGTTGCGAAGTAAAATCTTTATACCAAATTTTTCAGGTTATAATGTATGTATTTTAGAACAAAAAAAATCCTACTAAAAAGTTTCTTTCTTCTTATAGTTGCAGTCAGTCAGGGGTACTGGCAGCCTATGATCGGGCTGAGTGCTCTAAGCCCTCTGCCTGATCATTGATAGAACTGTGTGGATGTTTGTAGCTGCACAGTTCTCCCTCCTCCTACCCTGCTGATTGTTCAATGCATTGCAGCGCGCAAGTTGTATGTGAAAATAACGTTCCTTTCAGTTTTGTGTCTTTGACAGAACTGTACAGTGATTTATATGGCACAGTTCCCCCTCTTCCTGCCTAACAAAAAGGAGGCCAGTGTTTTTGGAAGAAATGTAATAAACGTTAGGTGATGCATTTTTCCATGCGTTGTGACTTCTGTTCAGAATCGAGAGTGGAGAAAGTGTACGAAGAGCATCTCTCAGTATGGTAGACCCGTCTTTTCTAACTTGGACAAACCATGAATTTGAATGGCCGCCCTGAAATGTTTATTTTACCCCTTAGTGACACTAGAGAGAAACTGAACACTTTCTAGCATTTAGAGGCCTTAAAGAGAGTCTGTCAGCACAGAATGACTGGTCAAACCAAGTACTGGGGCTCAGCACTCCGTTGGCTTGAGCAAACACTCTAGTGCACCTTCCCACCTACTTGTTTTCTCTATTTCTTCAGCCTCATTTTGATTGACAGCTCTGGATTTGCAGAAGAAAAACAGAAGAATGGAGATAGAGGGAGAACAAGCAGGTGGGAGGCTGCACTTATATGTTTGGCCTCGCCTTGGTGCACCAAGTGCCTCTGCTTGGTTTGTACAGTCATCCTGTGCTGACAAGAGTCCCTTTAAAATGGACATCAAGCCAGGCTTCCCTCCAGCTGGTTACTTGGGGGCACAGCATCTGAAACCATTTTAGCCTTCAATAATGGTAAAAACGAGAAATATTAGCCACAAATTTTAGCAATAGTTTATATGGTTATAAAATTGCATACCCATTTTTATTAAGCAGGAGCTTGAGATCTGCAAAAGAGCGACTGGTGTTATCAGTCAGGAGCTCAATAATTAAGGAACATCCACCAGGTCCTCTAGCTTGATACAAGGCAAAGGACGTGGGTTTAGATTTATCCTTAAAAAAAAAAAAAAAGATATTAATAACCCAACAATACATATCTGCATCATCATCCAATTCTACATAATCTACCTCAGGGGTGGGGAACCTCCAGCCCGTGGAGAGACTTTTCCTGCAGCCCATGGGCACATTCCCAGGGACCACAGTGCTCGGGCATCAGCCTCGGTCTTACCGGCTGCCGGCCTTTTAAATCCCAATGGTGATGCGAGGACGCGCATGCAGCTTCATGCACATACCATGAAGTCCTCACACTGGCCTGTGCCAGCATGCTAAGGGCTTACCTTGTGAGCAGGTTAAGCGCGAGTTGCACTCCCATCCCACAGAAGAACTAGAGGAGCAGCAACATTACCGGGCTCCCTACTGTCCATGCCTTCCAGACCTGTGCTGTGTGACTCCTCCCCCAGTGCTGTGAGGCCACAACCCAGAGCTGCGTACCACCTAGTAGTATGCGTGCCCCCTTCAGTATTGTGTGCCACCCCCCAGTGCTGTGTACTCACTCAGTGCTGTGTAATGCCCCCCTAGTGATCTCTATGCTCCCCCGGTACTGTCTGTGCCCCATAGTGCTGCCTGCACCACTTAATGCTGTCCGTGCCGCCAACAGTGCTGTCTGTGCTCACCAGTCCTGTCCGTGTCCCCCTAGTGCTCTGTACCCCATAGTGCCGTGTGCCACCCCCCAGTGCTGTGTACTCGCCACTGTTGTCCGTGCCCCACCAGTGCTATCCATGCCTCCCTGATAATGTCTATGCTTCCCCAGTCCTGTCCATGCCACCTAATTCTGTCCGTGCACCCCGAGTGCTGTCCATGCCACCGCCAGTGCTGTCCGTGCTCGTTAGTGCTCTCTCAGTGCAATCCATGCAGCCCAGTGATGTTTGTGCCCCAGCCTCTCCTGTGAAGTATACGCCCCCAGCCTCTCCTGTGAAGTATACGCCCCCAGCCTCTCCTGTGAAGTATACGCCCCCAGCCTCTCCTGTGAAGTATACGCCCCCAGCCTCTCCTGTGAAGTATACGCCCCCAGCCTCTCCTGTGAAGTATACGCCCCCAGCCTCTCCTGTGAAGTATACGCCCCCAGCCTCTCCTGTGAAGTATACGCCCCAGTGTGTCCTGTGAAGTATACGCCCCAGTGTGTCCTGTGAAGTATACGCCCCAGTGTGTCCTGTGAAGTATACGCCCCAGCCTCTCCTGTGAAGTATACGCCACAGCCTCTCCTGTGAAGTATACGCCCCAGCGTCTCCTATAATGTCTATGCCCCAGCTTCTAAAGACTGAGACAAACCTGAAAAGCAGTTATGAGAAGCAACAAGATCAATATCACCGAACATCACAGCCGCACCGAAGAGAAGCAGCTCCAGCCACCACAGAAGGGGTGAGTTAATTGTTTGACCAAACATAGCAGGGTAATTTTCAAGATGATAATTTTGAGCGGCCCCTGAAGGTTAGTAGAAAAGTCCAATTGAACCCCGGCAGTAAAAAGGTTCCCTACCCCTGATCTACCTAAAGAGATTGCACAGGAATAGTGTCCAAGGAATTATTGTACAAGCTTGTATTGGTAATGGTAAATATCTTCAGCACAAATTACTATTGAAAAGATTAAATGTTAATGAAATCTCATTCACTACGTATGTACAAAACTGAATTTCTTTATGAAAAATCTCCACCCCATGTAAACAGCCCCTCCGTTACTCTTTTTGCTTTAGGCTCCGGTTTCTTACCGCTCCTTTAACGGCAGCTTCAATGGAAGCTTTTGGCATGTTTCTTTGCCGTCCCTGCTCAACCAGTTGGTATAATTGTGGATTGAAGTCGGGGTTTGGTCCCCCTTCTGTAAGGAGAAAACAAAATCATCTTGTGCCCATCTCCTCCAGCCCCCTATAATGCAACTCTTTTCCATACCTCTCACTGCCACTTTGATCATCGCTGAGAGCCTGGCGAACAGGCGTGACCTGGCTGCATCCTTTGGACCCTTTATATGCTTCACTTTGGACCATTTATTATGTCCAGCCGAGGCTACTGCAGATGCGTGAAGTCTCGCCTCGCGACCAGGACAATGCAATCTATCCAACGCTTCCTGACATCCAGACAGTGACCTCCAGAGACTGCTCCGGTACGAGACGCAGAACCTGCCCAATGCTAGAGACATAATGCCACCACAGGCTCACACTACGGAAATGGAGGACAAGAAAGTCAACCACTGCTCCTCACAGTACACAGTACTACGAAGGAAAACAAAGTCACACATGGCAGAAGAGTGCCACATTATTCATGATCTCTTTTTGCTGCCAATAAAGTTTCTGAAAATAAGCCACAGTGGCCCCCTCGTCCTCCTGTAACGTTTGCAAAAGGCCACATTGGCCCCTACCTCCTGTAAACCGTGCAGTATATCCAAAGAGGCCACTACCCTATGTATTCCTTGCAGGATTACCCCAGAGGCTCCTACTCTACATACCCTTGCGGGATGACCTCAGAGGCTTCTACGCTACGTATCCCTTGTGGGATGACTTCACAGGCCCCTACTCTACGTACCCCTTGCGGGATGACCTCACAGGCCCCTACTCTACGTACCCCTTGTGGGATGACCTCAGAAGCCTCTACTCTATGTACCCCTTGCGGGATGAGCTCAGAAGCCCCTGCTCTACGTACCCCATGCGGGATGACCTCAGAGGACCCTACCCTAAGTCCCCTTTGCGGGATGACCTCAGAGGTCCCTACCCTACGTACCCCTTGTGGGATGACATCAGAGGCCCCTACCCCATGTACCCCTTGCAAGGAAAGAAGATAATGGTTTGGCGCAATGGGAGTATATTAACCGCCACTCAGGATAAATGTCCAGCTTGTTTATTTTTCCAGTATTGTAATAAAATACAAGTCTGACGCATAATTCATGCACAGCTTCAATGTAGAGAAAAAATTGACAGTTGGATGACCTCAGAGGCCCCTACGCTACGCACCCCTTGCGGGATGACCTCAGAGATCCCTACCCTATGTAACCCTTGCGGGATGGCCTCAGAAGTCCCTACCCCATGTAACCCTTGCGGGATGGCCTCAGAAGCCCCTACCCTATGTAACCCTTGCAGGATGGCCTCAGAAGCCCCTACCCTATGTAACCCTTGCGGGATGGCCTCAGAAGCCCCTACCCTATGTAACCCTTGCGGGATGGCCTCAGAAGCCTCTACCCTAAGTAACTCTTGCGGGATGGCCTCAGAAGCCTCTACTCTATGTAAACCTTGCGGGATGGCCTCAGAAGCCCCTACCCTATGTAACCCTTGCGGGATGGCCTCAGAAGCCTCTACCCTATGTAACTCTTGCGGGATGGCCTCAGAAGCCTCTACCCTATGTAACTCTTGCGGGATGGCCTCAGAAGCCTCTACCCTATGTAACTCTTGCGGGATGGCCTCAGAAGCCTCTACCCTATGTAACTCTTGCGGGATGGCCTCAGAAGCCTCTACCCTATGTAACTCTTGCGGGATGGCCTCAGAAGCCCCTACCCTATGTAACCCTTGCAGGATGGCCTCAGAAGCCCCAACTCTAGGTACCCCTTGCAGGATGGCATCAGAGGTTCCTGCCCTACGTAACCCTTGCAGGATGGCCTCAGAAGCCCCTATCCTATGTAACCCTTGCAGGATGGCCTCAGAAGCCCCTACCCTATGTAACCCTTGCAGGATGGCCTCAGAAGCCTCTACCCTATGTAACTCTTGCGGGATGGCCTCAGAAGCCTCTACCCTATGTAACTCTTGCGGGATGGCCTCAGAAGCCTCTACCCTATGTAACTCTTGCGGGATGGCCTCAGAAGCCTCTACCCTATGTAACTCTTGCGGGATGGCCTCAGAAGCCTCTACCCTATGTAACTCTTGCGGGATGGCCTCAGAAGCCTCTACCCTATGTAACTCTTGCGGGATGGCCTCAGAAGCCTCTACCCTATGTAACTCTTGCGGGATGGCCTCAGAAGCCTCTACCCTATGTAACTCTTGCGGGATGGCCTCAGAAGCCTCTACCCTATGTAACCCTTGCGGGATGGCCTCAGAAGCCCCTACCCTTTGTAACCCTTGCGGGATGGCCTCAGAAGCCCCTACCCTTTGTAACCCTTGCGGGATGGCCTCAGAAGCCCCTACCCTTTGTAACCCTTGCGGGATGGCCTCAGAAGCCTCTACCCTATGTAACCCTTGCGGGATGGCCTCAGAAGCCTCTACCCTATGTAACTCTTGCGGGATGGCCTCAGAAGCCCCTACCCTATGTAACCCTTGCAGGATGGCCTCAGAAGCCCCAACTCTAGGTACCCCTTGCAGGATGGCATCAGAGGTTCCTGCCCTACGTAACCCTTGCAGGATGACCTCAGAGGCTCACAATACTGTGTGGGCTAGAAACATTGCAGGACAGCACTGGCAAAGCCTTAGACTGGACAAAAAAAATACCCACTTAAGAAGAGGGGAGAGGGAGTTTACACAGACACCCCTCAATGGACAGCACATGCCTGAATTTGGCAAGTTTTGTTTCCGATAATTCAGGACACACCCAGCAACTTTGGTATTGCGGCCAACTATGCTGTACCAGCCATGGATTCCCAGCTCTACATTGCCTCCAGCACACAGACAGTTAATGAGGAATTTCATTTAAAACTATTATTCCCAGCTACCTGTCCGGTCTGTCAGGGCATGCTGGGAGATGTAGATCACTGTAGTAGGGGTAGAACAGCGTCACTAATTTCTCCCAGGTCACATGACCTCCAAACAGGTAATGTACGTGGGAACATTACAGGGCGAACCCTGAAAAACCAGGAACTGGCCATGACAGGGGACATACACCGAGCCCGGTGTGCGGACACCCGGGCACTGACCTCCAGGATCACATCCTCCTCTGCCCGCTGTCTCCTTGCTGAAACTAACAGTGCGCCGCTCACACTGGGGGAAGGGTGCAGCCGGAGCACGCGTCCACCCGGAAACAAGCTCCGTGCAATTCAGTTCCGCTCTTTTGTTGCTGGGGCAGATTCCATAGTCAGTGCGTGCTTTTTCTTCCATGATAACTGTTCACTTTCTTTTGCCATGTCTGCTGCTTTATTTTAGGAAATGCATACCCAAAAGTAAGTGAACCTCAAGGACAGTGACAAGTCAGAGAGCTCCCACAATGACACAATAAGACAAGTGACAGCCACTGAGCCTTTAATGATGGTAACCTGAGTGTCCCCCCCATAATGTGGGGCAAGAAAGCACAATGTCTCCTACAGTGACACCCAAAGTCCCCCAAAATACCAGCAAGTCTTTCCCTAAACACCACGACTAGAATGGCTGCACACCATGAAGGGACACAACTAAAGACCCCCAAAATGAAAGCAGTGACAGTAAACCACCATGCTGGTAGAGGGGCGCAGAGGGGAATCTATATGGTTGTTAAATAACAAATGTCTGCTAGGCGTGTGGAGTCTACGGACAACAGATCCGTTAATAAGTTGCTATTTAGCCATCCGTTGTACTTGCATTTGTAACGGATCCGTTGTTTCCTTACTGGATCCGTTACAAATGGAAGATAAAGAGCAATCCATTAATGGATCTGTTGTCCATTGACTCCCATGTTAAAAAACGGATCCAACAGACATCAATTTCCCAACGGATCTATGCAGGATCCGCTCTAATGGATGACTACAGGACATGTGAACTTAGCTATAGAGTGTATCCATGAGTAATATGTAAGATGTTTGAGTAATAACTACACATGGCCTCTTCCAAAGTTGTTTCAGTGCTCTGAGGACTAGAAAGGTGTCTTATGGACTATGTGCGGCTGTGGCGGTGGAGGCCATGCAGATTGTCTGAGACTTCAACTCTGTGTGAAGCGAGGATTGTGGGAGCAAGTGAGACTTCAGATCTAGGACACGCTATGGTAACTTGGTCAAAGTGGATATATCACACTTCAACCACTAGGAAAATAGAAACTGGTGAAGGGTTGGCTGCACCTTTTCTTTTAGGGTATGTGCGCACGTTACTTTTTACCTGCTTTTTAGCTGCTTTATCTTCTGCGCTGTTTAATGCCAAAATGGATGTGTTCTTCTATTCAAGCAAAGTCTATGGGAATTTGGGTTTCTTGTTCACACTATGTTGTTCAAAATGCTGCCTTTTTGTGGCAGAACTTTGGTCAAAAACTCAGCTTTGCAGTGCAAAACCCAAATGGCAAAAACAATTGACATGTTGCTTCTTTGAAAAGCTGAGTTTTTGACCAAAGTTCTGCCACAAAAAGGCAGCATTTTGAACAACATAGTGTGAACAAGAAACCCAAATTCCCATAGACTTTGCTTGAATAGAAGAACACATCCATTTTGGCATTAAACAGCGCAGAAGAAAAAGCAGGTAAAAAGCAGGTAAAAAGCAACGTGCGCACATACCCTTTAACAGTCCTGAAATGTTCAGCTAAGTTAACAAATCAATTTGCACATTCGGCCATTTTAGGAACAGTTATTTGGAATTTATGTGCAAAAGAGATGTATTGCAGCTGGACTGTAGGCTCCCTTCACACGTCCATATTTCATGTACGTGTGACGTCCATTGAATTTCACACATACTGGAGACACTCTCACATGTAGACCCATTAAAATCACTGGGCTTGTCCATATGTGCATGTTTTCACACGGGTCATTCCGTGTCAAGTGGACCAGTTTTAAAAATCGTCCCCACTCGACGTTCTCCGATTTTGCTGAAAATTTATAAGGATGTACATGTATGTTTGAAAAGAGGTTCTGTAAATTTTTAGGGCCAGATCTCAAATATATTGGGCACTGTTGACCTTTCACTGGAAGCCCCCCCCAAGCCTGCGGCTTCAGCTAAGAGGATTTTGCAAACTTTGGCACATAGCCATTAGAGTTCTATACTGGCTATGATGCTGAAATTTGGCATACTAGCTCAACTTTTGCTGCTAAACGCGATAAAATTATTACCGGCTATGACAAAACAATATTTCGGCCGCAATTTTGTGTCAAAGTAGCTTGCAAAACGCCTCGCTTAAAATGTATGCCTAACTTTGCCCATATATAACTCAAGACCAAAAACCAATAGGAACTGGTGCTTTACCCTGTACAACAAACATCTACATGACTTTGCATTGCTGCAATATCACGGTCAAAGCATATGTATTTGTGGAAATATTCACACCCACATATGATGAAAAACTTAAAAAACCCGAATTGTACCTATTTTTAGGTCAAATTTCTCAAAAAGGGTACCCCTAAAATATATTAATTCTGATATCATTAGAAAGAGCACATTTTGCTCTACAAGGATCATTGGGTTTTTTTTGGAGTCTCTCAGTTTAAGAAAAGAAAAATGCCACTAATTGGGCAGTTCGGGTCCCCACCCACATGCAGCCATAAACAGAGCAATTCTGGAGGTGGATAAGAGGGTTTTTTTTAAAAAAATGTTTATTGCACACTACATCTGATCATACTGTTGTTACCCAAAGTGCGAGCCGTTCAAATACTGCAAGTGGCTCACAATGAGCTGAGCACCGCGTGTGCCCAAGCACAGTGATGCTCATGCGAGTGGTTTGCATACGTAAAGCACCCGAACTTTGAACCTAAATTCACTCATCTCTACTCCTTAAAAATCGCTTGAAAGACCTTTCCTGTTCCTTTCATGGGCGGCATGGTGGCTCAGTGGTTAGCATCGCAGCGCTGGGGTCTTGGGTTCAAATCCCACCACGGACAACATCTGCAAGGAGTTTGTATGTTCTCCCCGTGTTTGTGTGGGTTTCCTCCGGGTTCTCTGGATTCCTCCCACACTCCAAAGACATACAGATAGGGAATTTAGATTGTGAGCCCCAATGGGGACACAGTTGCTGATGTATGTAAAGTGCTGTGGAATATGTTGGCGCTTATTATTATTATTATTATTATTATTATTTTTTTAATGGAAAATCTGCTTAGCTGGTCATATGTTCAGTTTTTCAAGCATTATTTTTTTGATTCAGGTTTTGAAAACGCCTGTTGAGAGAAAACAAAGTAGATGTTACTTCTTTGAAATAGCTCTTGATGGAAAATGGTCCAAACCGGGCACTGTCCAATCAAAAAATCTCTCCAAAAATGCTTGAAAAACTCTTCAAGAACGATAAATCAAACTCTTTGGGAAATGAAAATCTCCAAATACTCCCCCGAGGACAGTTTCTTGAAGTAGTTTGTACCAGAAGACACACCGGTAAAAACACATGCGTTTTTACTGCGTTTCGGTGCGTTTTTTGCTGCGCTTTTGTTCCCGCTTTTTGCTGCATTTTTCAAATGCATTGCATGGGTGGAAAAACGCAGAAAAGTATTGACATGTTGCTTTTTTTTGTCAGCTCAAAAACACAGCTAAAAAAAAAGCACTGTGCGGACAGCAAAAATGAAAGCTCATAGACTTTGCTGGGGAAGCAAAGTCATGCAGTTTTCTGACCAAAAACGCACCTGAAAAACACGCAAAAATGCCGCAAAAAAAGCACCGTGCGCACATAGCCATAGCCTCATGGGTTCTTTTTTATTCTGAGTTTTAGATTGGAAGCAGACACAGCACAAAGAAGTTTCCGTATTGTGTGTCACACTGGAGGCTAAAGATGACCTGGACAAGTTAAATTGATTGGTGAAAAGCTGACCCTGATTTGTGTGAAATTCTGTTAGAATGTTCCTATCTTACTGCTGTTCCATCTCAAACCTTCCAGTGCTGATGTCTTTTCCTAGCAAACAGAAGGACTGAGACTGTGTTGACCACTTTGGGATCCTGTTGTAACAGGGGCTAGCCTCCCAGAGACCCTTAGCGGCCCTTAGTTAGTTACATACCCTTTACAATTTGGATGTTGGATGCTTACAGTCTATTGTAGAAGTGTATTGCTAGTAGATAAAGGAGTAGGGAATTTTCCCATTGATTAAGGGACCGTCACACTTTAGCAACCCTCCAGCGATCCCACCAGCAAGCTGACCTGGTCAGGATCGCTGGTGCGTCGCTACATGGTCGCTGGTGAGCTGGCAATCAGGCAGATCTCACCAGCGACCAGTGACCAGCCACCAGCAACGCTTGGAAGCGATGCTGCGCTTGGTAACTAAGGTAAATATCGAGTAACCAAGCGCTTGGTTACCCGATATTTACCTTGGTTACCAGCACACACCACTTAGCGCTGGCTCCCTGCACTCCTAGCCAGAGTACACATCAGGTTAATAAGCAAACCGCTTTGCTTATTTACCCGATGTGTACTCCGGCTATGTGTGCAGGGAGCAGGGAGCCGGCACTGGCAGCCTGAGAGCGGCGGACGCTAGTAACCAAGGTAAATATCGGGTAACCAAGCAAAGGGCTTCACTTGGTTACCCGATATTTACCTTGGTTACAGCTTACCGCAGGCTGCCAGAAGCCGGCTCCCTGCACATTCAGATCGTTGCTCTCTCGCTGTCAAACACAGCGATGTGTGCTTTACAGCGGGAGAGCAACGTCCAAAAAATGAACCAGCACTGTGTGTAACGAGCAGCAATTTCACAGCAGGGGCCAGATCGCTGCTCAGTGTCACACACAGCGAGATCACTAATGAGGTCAGTGGTGCGTCACAAAAACCGTGACTCAGCAGTGATCTCACTAGCGATCTCGCTATGTGTGAAGCACCCCTAAGAAAAGGGGAAAACAAACACCAGGTCATTCTTCCCTTGGTGTCGAATTCTGCCGCTCTAACGTTGGTCGGGGGTCTATTAAGATTTTTACTATGTAGCCTTCTTTCTTCTTTGTATACCTGGGGCAGCAAATTATTGCCACTATAGAAACAAGCAAGCGATCAACTACTTCAGGGTCAAGCACTTGGTTACAGTTATTCTTGATCCTATGCAACTATGGAAGCAATGAACAATATGCTTGCGCTGGTGATGGGTGTATACAGCGCTCATGAGCAGGTAAACACAGTTGTTAACCATTACCCACTTGTAGATGGTGATTCATATGACATGTCATGTGTAATCCGGTCTGGATTGTGTAATCCCCTTACATTGTGGTACAGATTTCTAGGGCAGGTGAAGCATAACATCTCTCCTGACTCCATAGACTGCAAATAATGACAGTGATGATTAGTGGAAGGATTAGTTTGTGTATCTTCCTCTATTTGCGTTTGCTATCTCTCCTCATATATCTCTGGGGCCCCATTACTGTTCCTACAAAGGATTGTTCATTTACAGTTGCTGTCCGCCGCAGTTCCATGACCACCGATGGGCTATATATAAGCCAACCATCAGACGTTTAATGGCCTGTTAAGACAGGATCACCAGAATGATCATCAATGTAATCTTTATGTCTGATAGAATGTCATCATTATCGGTGGCACTGCTCCTGTGACACCAGACAATGTGCTGTCGACAACGATGATTTTATTGCCCTAATGATCATAATAATCATTTGCCAAGTGAGCATTTTGCTTCTTTCTTGGGTAATTGCTGACATTTTATACACAAGCCGATAATCTGCAAACAAGTGTTCTAACGAATGCCCATTCCCGATTATTGCTTAGTGTACATGGGCCGTAATGTTGCGTTCATATTGATACAATTTTTTTTATTTAATATCCTTGCCATGTAGTGTAGGGTAGAGTTAATGCCAATTTTGCTGGTGGTCTAGGGTAGTTAAGGGGCAATGTCAGCTTTCCAGGTGGTCCATGCACTAAAGAGGTCAATGCCAACATTCTTGATGGTTCATAATATTGATGACTTCGGAACTGCATTACTGCTATACGAAATTTGTTAAAAAAAATGAAGGTACTTAGCAAACAAATTGGACTTTCATGAGAGCCAGCGACAAGGCGTACCCTTTGTTGGGACTTTAACCATGTATGTATGCCTCTACCCGGGTTGAAGAGAATGGGTTTCACAGCCGCGCCAAAAGACTACTGGATTTGATGATTCTTTGCTGGTTTGTCCTGAGGAAGGGAGCTGTGTTCTCCTGAAACGCGTAGACTTGACCTGTTATGAAATAAAAGAAACATTAATCTGAGAAGAATCCAGTAGTCTTTTGGCGCGGCTGTGAAACCCATTCTCTACTACTCTCTGTTATCTGCCTCATGGGGACCGCTGCCGGGACTTGGTGTTACATGCTGCTATAGGTGTTGTGACTGTCACAACCCGAATTGGTGAGTAGGATTATTCTTTGCTTCACCCTATATATATTGGGGTAAGACCCTATTGCGCTTTCTTTTTCCACAGTTTTCACTCTACCCGGGTTGAAAGCCTACGATTTTAAGGGCAGGCAGAAACCAGCTCTAATTAAAAACGTCCCTTATTTTTTTAACATATATTCTATAACAGAAATGCAATTCCAATTTCAAATTTTCAATGTCTGCATATTATAGCATTTCAGAGTGCAGCTGCATTTTTTTTTTTTTTTTAGGGTGAGCCTTATATTAAAAAGTTTAGATGGCTTGCACCTGTTCACACTTGTCTCATAATATTGATGAGGTCAGTCTCAAAGTACCTTGTGGTCTAGGGAAGGGTGGGGCAGATGTCGCCATTGCAGTTGGTCTAAGGTGGAGAAGGAACTAATGTCAAAATACCACACAATCTGCAGCTGTAAAAAGTTAATCTCAGCATAAATGGTGGTCTAGGAAATAAAGGGTTAATATAAACTTTCCTGGAGCTTGAGCAGTAAGGGGTTGATTTCGGGGTCTAGTGTGTGAAAGAGTTAATCATACCTGGTGTACGGTGGTTCAGTGGTTAGCACTGTATGGTGGCTCAGTGGTTAGCACTACAGTCTTGCAGCGCTGGGGTCCTGGGTTGGAATCCCACCAAGGACAAGGTGTTTGTATGTCCTCCTCGTGTTTACGTGGGTTTCCTCAGGGTTCTCCGGTTTCCTCCCACACTCAAAAGACATAAGGGCGCTTTACACGCTGCGATGTCGCTAGCGTTCGCATCCGCCCCTTCGTTTGTGCATCACGGGCAAATTGCTGCCCATGGCGGACAAAATCGCTAGTACCCGTCACACATACTTACCTTCCTAATGACGTCGCTGTGGCTGCTGAACAGCCACTTTTCTAAGGGGGCGGTTCGTGAGACGTCACACGGCAGGCGTCCAATAGAAGCGGAGGGGCTGAGAGCAGCCGCATGAAAGTCACGCCCACCTCGTTGCCGGAGGACGCAGGTATGGTGTTGTTCGTCGTTCCTGGGGTGTCACACGTAGGGATATGTGCTGCCTCAGGAACGACGAACAGCCTGCGTCCAAATTCAGCAACGGGAAATGGACGACGTGTTAACAATGAATGATTTGGTGAGTATTTTGCATCGTTAGCGAGCGCTCGTATGTGTCACACCCAACGACGTTGCTAACGAGGCCTGATGTGTGTCACGAATACCGTGACCCCAACGACATCTCGTTAGCGATGTCGTTGCGTGTAAAGCGGCCTTTACAGATAGGGAATTTAGATTGTGAGCCCCAATGGTGACAGTGTTCCTGATGCGGAATATGTTAGCGCTATGTAAAAATAAAGATTTATTTTATTGTTTTTTGGTGTCTAGGGCATTACTCCCCCCTCAGGCTCCCTGTGGCATGGTGTCCCAGTGTATAGCATTGAGGCGCCGAGATCAAGATGGACTGGGTAAAGACGAGCAATTCTTGGGGTACATCTTTTTTAGAGTATTTATTGTGAAATACCGTAGTTAAATGCCAGATTCAGGGACGTTCACTATCTGTGCGATAAATAATACATCACATATAATGGACCAATTTCATTGTACAAAAAACTGATTGTAAAGACTTTATATACAGATTAAATAATAAATATAGATATTTATAAGACGTCTTCCAGGTCATCAAATTCTTGCTTCAGTAAGGTCATAATATTCTGAAAGAACAGAAAGTAGATGTGAGAGATACGTCCGTGGCCTGTGTCCCCCCCACAGTATACGTGTCCCTCATTTACCTGAAGCCGGAGGGATGTCTGCTCCTACCGTGTTGGTGGCACTCAGGGGTGGGGGTGGCGGCACTGCCCGTCTGTAAGGACATATTGTAATTTATTATATACCTGATACTGGATCAATTTTAGTGGGGATAATGTTTGGCAGATTTTTGTTTAGCCATACATTCTGGCCATTGATATAAATGTAACACAAAGGGAGACAATGCCCACCAGAGTAGCTCCTTCTCATAGATGAGGGTCCTGAGAGGAGGACCCCCATCTATGAAGTCTATATACTATACTTCAATGTAAAATATGAACAAGGGTTTAGATGCAAATTCTCAAAACTATTGCCAGTTCAAAAGTTCTTATTTTATTCCCACCGCTTCCCTGATTACTCTGGCTTTTCTCTAAAGTCCGTCATATGGTTCCGGAGATATGGGCCTTTTTATTTAATGCTAATGTCTATGCTCTTTACAAGGGGGCGTGGCTGACAATGTAGAGCGGCCTAAGCACATAAATCCTGTGAGCCACGCCCCCTTGGAACTATAAAAAATAGCGATAAGTAAAAAGAGCAATCTCTGTGGTCAAATTCTAAAATAAAATATCAGCGAGAGTAAAACAAGGGCAAAAACTGTCCACTGTTCACCTGCTGACTGGGCCTCATTCAGTTGTATACAAACACACAAAAGCATATACCATAGAATTCATGCCTTATCATACTAAGGCCTCGTTCATACGTCCGTATTTTGCATCAATATTTGGATGTCAAAGCCAGGAGTGGAATTTACTGAGAAAAACTAATAGGCCTAAGACACACGGCGAGAAAAACGGTGCGAGTGGAGTGTGATAAAACATCGCATTCCACTCGGACCAACATTAGCCTGTGTGTCAGCACCCATGAGCGATTATTTTCTCAGCCCTAATCGGACCGAGAAAACAATCGCAGCATGCTACGACTGTAATGCGATCATTGTTTCTCTCGCACCCATTGAAGTCAATGGGGCGAGAGAAAAATCGCACTGCACCGGTGTACCGCGAGTGCAGTGCGAGAATGGCAATAGCCGGCTACATAGGAGAGAAATCCCTCCCTTCCGCAGCGCCGGCCCGCCCCCCGCAGCTGAGGTCCGCTTGCACGATCGGACCTCAGTCGCAGGGACGCTCGCATGACACTCAGCTCTGCTGTGCTGCCAGCGTGAGCCGAGTGTCATGCGAGGGGATCGCAGTAATCCCCGTGTGGCCCCAGCCTAATTGATAGATTTACACTTGTCCTAGGTTTTGGCAAGTACTGATCTATTACTAATGTGTGAACAAGGCCCATCCTGCGATAAAAAGCCTCCTACATGTAGGGTTAGATTGGGTCACCCTGCAACAAAAGGATCCTTAAGTCAGCATTGGTGCTCTGTAGTAGGGACGTTGCTCCAAATAATAGCGCAAAATACCACGGCACTTACTTAGAAGGACTGCCATCGTATCTGTCCGTCCTAGTCCTTGATCAAGACCTATGTTGTATGGTTCTTAGTAGAAGCAGCCATTGTCTCTGCTATGAACCGGGGGCTTTACACGCTACGATATCGTTAATGTTTTATCGTCGGGGTCACGTTGTTAGTGACGCACATCCGGCGTCATTAACGATATCGCAGCGTATGATACTTACCAGCGACCTTAAGCGACCTCAAAAATGGTGAAAATCATTCACCATGGAGAGGTCATCCCAAAACCAAAAATCGGTCATGGTTGATTATCGATGTGGTTCGTCGCTCCTGCGGCAGCACACATCGCTGTGTGTGACACCGCAGGAGCGAGGAACGTCTCCTTACCTGCCGCCGGCCGCAATGCGGAGTGAAGGAGGTGGGCGGGATGTTACGTCCCGCTCATCTCCGCCCCTCCACTTTGATTGGCCGGCCGCTTAGTGATGCCGCGGTGACGTCGCTCTGATGCCGAACGTCCCTCCCCCTTGAGGGAGGGATTGTTCGTCAGTCACAGCGACGCCGCCGACCAGGTAAGTGCGTGTGACGCTGGCGTAGCGCTAATGTTCGCTGCGGCAGTGATCACACGAAATCGCATGCACGACGGGGGCGGGTGCTTTTGCGTACGATATCGCTAGCAATTGCTAGCAATATCGTAGCGTGTAAAGCCCGCTTTAAGCGGGCTTTACACGCTACGACATCGCTCACGTGATCTCGTTGGGGTCACGGAATTTGGGACGCACATCCGGTCGCTTTAGCGATGCCGTTGCGTGTGACACCTATGAGCGATTTTGCATCGGCGCAAAAACGTGCAAAATCACTCATCGGTGACATGGGGGTCCATTCTCAAATATCGTTACTGCAGCAGTAACGAAGTTGTTCCTTGTTCCTGCGGCAGCACACATCGCTCCGTGTGACACCGCAGGAACGAGGAAGCTCTCCTTACCTGCCTCCCGGCCGCTATGCGAAAGGAAGGAGGTGGGCGGGATGTTATGTCCCGCTCAGCTCCGCCCCTCCGCTGCTATTGGGCGGCGGTTCAGTGACGCTGCTGTGACGCTGAACGAACCGCCCACTTAGAAAGGAGGCGGTTCACCGGTCACAGCGACGTCGCAGGGAAGGTAAGTCCGTGTGACGGGTCCGGGCGATGTTGTGCGACACGGGCAGCGATTGGCCTGTGTCGCACAACCGATGGGGGCGGGTACCCACACTAGCGATATCGGGACCGATATCGCAGTGTGTAAAGCAGCCTTTAGGCCATGACATGATCACGATTATAATTGATGGCCGTCCTTTCTATTTCCACATGCTGACTTTTAAAAAAACTTAAAGCGCATATTTAAAGAGGTTGTCCCCTACTTTTACATTGATAATCCTTAGGATAGATCATCAATTGTCTGATCGCCTGAGGTCCGACACCCACTCCCCCACCTTTCAGCTGTTCTCGGTGCTGACAGCGGTCAGAAATGCTCAGTTTTGGAGCTGTGCCGTCTTCTGATAGTGGCTGCATCCACGTACTGCACATCTGCTTCCTATTAGTTTGAATGGTAGACGGATGTGTAGTACCCAGAAGACGGGGCAGCCCCAGAACTGAGTATTTCAGGCTGCAGCGGTGGCACTGACAACAGCTGATCAGCGACCGTGTGGGGTGTCGGACCCTGGCCAATCAGACATTGATGACCTAAGGATAGGCCATCAATGTTAAAGTAGTGGACAACCTCTTTAAGTGAATACCATGGTATTTTGCACTACCATTAATAACATGAGTATCTTCCTTCGTGACAGAGGGACCTCTGGCCCATATTGACTGCTACCTTTATGACCCATATAATTACACTTCTAACCTCAAGTAACATCATCAAGTCCTAAAGTGTTTGTCCATCTTTGGAGACCATTTTTTTCACTTAAATGCATGTATTTGGTGCTAAAAATCATGTTTGCATTCGGGATCCATTACATATTTTGCCCGTTTTGCTTTACAAGCTCTTTAATTCCCCACACATTAAACTTTAATGTGGTCTGTGGTCATACATCATCTGAGAGGAGCTCAGAAAAAGACAGACTACAAGTTTCCCATCATTGCGGGCTGGCTGATAGCTGCTCAGTTAACTCATTCTGCAGTCAGTAATAGACAGTGTAACATACTGAGGTTGTAGAAAGCAAACAGCAAAATTTTTACTGAAATCCAATAGCAACTATTTTTTTTCTTTAAACCAAATTAAATTAATGTAAGTAACAAATAAATAGTCCTCAACAGTGGACAGCCCCTGAAAGTATGGCATTTGTGACTATGATGAGAATTACACACTGCGTTATGAGCTACCGGTAGTGATGACCTTGTGTGCTAACATCGTCCATTCTCAACAAGCAAAGCTGCAATGTAAAGCAGGTATTCAGGTATGATTGACAGCTGACAGGCCTTTATTTCAATCATTTACAACCAATTAGTTTCTCACAGGTCTGTGTTGCGTAGGGGTGAAGCCGGGTGCGTGTCTTGATTGATGTGTCTCACGGTTGGCTCACGGTGAGGCACAGGTGCCATGGGAGGTAGGGTGGGATAAGCTGGGTACGTCGGATAACTGGCTGGATAGGATTCATAGTGATGGTGGTACACCATAGGTTCCTCATCTTCTACTTGTACTGGCAGAATACTTGGCTACAAGAAAGAGAAGATTATGCCTGATATATTCCTAAAACAAGCTTTTCTTTTCCTGTACAGTTTCAGATCTGCTGCATGTCAATTCTTTCAGCATTTTACAGAGATTTTCATTCATTCTAATGAATGGACAAAAAAAAAAAAAAAAGCATAAACCCTTCATCAAAAACGCATGCAAATACACAGCGTTTTTCCTGCCAAGAGACACGTCTATGATGGAAAAATGTCTGTAGCAAATTACGTGTGCACATACCATTGTGCTCCAGAGCTGCACTCAGTATTCTGCTGGTGGAGTCAGTTTACATACATTGCATTACTTCTTTTGTATTGATCCTCACTTTCATTCTATATTATACTCCAGAGCTGCAATCTCTATTCTGCTATGGAGTCCCTGTCTACATACATTATATTATTTATCCTATGCTGATCCTGCATTATATTTTGTATTATACTCCAGCACTGCAATCACTATTCTGCTGGTGAAGTCCCTGTCTACATACATTATATTATTTATCCTATTCTGATCCTGCATTATATTTTGTATTATACTCCAGCACTGCAATCTCTATTCTGCTGGTGAAGTCCCTGTCTACATACATTATATTATTTATCTTATGCTGATCCTGCATTGTGTTTTGTATTATACTCCAGAGCTGCACTCACTATTCTGCTGGTGGAGTCCCTGTCTACATACATTATATTATTTATCCTATTCTGATCCTGCATTATATTTTGTATTATACTCCAGCACTGCAATCACTATTCTGCTGGTGAAGTCCCTGTCTACATACATTATATTATTTATCTTATGCTGATCCTGCATTGTGTTTTGTATTATACTCCAGAGCTGCACTCACTATTCTGCTGGTGGAGTCCCTGTCTACATACATTATATTATTTATCCTATGCTGATCCTGCATTATATTTTGTATTATACTCAAGAGCTGCAATCAATATTCTGCTAGTGGAGTCCCCGTGTACATACATATTATTTATCTTATGCTGATCCTGCATTATATTTTGTATTATACTCCAGAGCTGCAATCTCTATTCTGCTGGTGGAGTCCCTGTCTACATACATTATATTATTTATCTTATGCTGATCCTGCATTGTGTTTTGTATTATACTCCAGAGCTGCACTCACTATTCTGCTGGTGGAGTCCCTGTCTACATACATTATATTATTTATCCTATGCTGATCCTGCATTATATTTTGTATTATACTCCAGCACTGCAATCACTATTCTGCTGGTGAAGTCCCTGTCTACATACATTATATTATTTATCTTATGCTGATCCTGCATTGTGTTTTGTATTATACTCCAGAGCTGCACTCACTATTCTGCTGGTGGAGTCCCTGTCTACATACATTATATTATTTATCCTATTCTGATCCTGCATTATATTTTGTAGCAAATTACGTGTGCACATACCATTGTGCTCCAGAGCTGCACTCAGCATTCTGCTG
Organism: Anomaloglossus baeobatrachus; assembly: GCF_048569485.1. Taxonomy (NCBI): domain Eukaryota; kingdom Metazoa; phylum Chordata; class Amphibia; order Anura; family Aromobatidae; genus Anomaloglossus; species Anomaloglossus baeobatrachus. The sequence goes on from NC_134357.1 coordinate 425,136,181, forward strand.
GTGGAGTCAGTTTACATACATTGCATTACTTATTTTGTATTGATCCTCACTTTCATTCTATATTATACTCCAGAGCTGCAATCTCTATTCTGCTATGGAGTCCCTGTCTACATACATTATATTATTTATCCTATGCTGATCCTGCATTATATTTTGTATTATACTCCAGCACTGCAATCACTATTCTGCTGGTGAAGTCCCTGTCTACATACATTATATTATTTATCCTATTCTGATCCTGCATTATATTTTGTATTATACTCCAGCACTGCAATCACTATTCTGCTGGTGAAGTCCCTGTCTACATACATTATATTATTTATCCTATTCTGATCCTGCATTATATTTTGTATTATACTCCAGCACTGCAATCTCTATTCTGCTGGTGAAGTCCCTGTCTACATACATTATATTATTTATCTTATGCTGATCCTGCATTGTGTTTTATATTATACTCCAGAGCTGCACTCACTATTCTGCTGGTGGAGTCCCTGTCTACATACATTATATTATTTATCCTATGCTGATCCTGCATTATATTTTGTATTATACTCAAGAGCTGCAATCAATATTCTGCTAGTGGAGTCCCCGTGTACATACATATTATTTATCTTATGCTGATCCTGCATTATATTTTGTATTATACTCCAGAGCTGCAATCTCTATTCTGCTGGTGGAGTCCCTGTCTATATACATTATATTATTTATCTTATGCTGATCCTGCATTGTGTTTTGTATTATACTCCAGAGCTGCACTCACTATTCTGCTGGTGGAGTCCCTGTCTACATACATTATATTATTTATCCTATGCTGATCCTGCATTATATTTTGTATTATACTCCAGCACTGCAATCACTATTCTGCTGGTGAAGTCCCTGTCTACATACATTATATTATTTATCCTATTCTGATCCTGCATTATATTTTGTATTATACTCCAGCACTGCAATCACTATTCTGCTGGTGAAGTCCCTGTCTACATACATTATATTATTTATCTTATGCTGATCCTGCATTGTGTTTTGTATTATACTCCAGAGCTGCACTCACTATTCTGCTGGTGGAGTCCCTGTCTACATACATTATATTATTTATCCTATGCTGATCCTGCATTATATTTTGTATTATACTCAAGAGCTGCAATCAATATTCTGCTGGTGGAGTCCCTGTCTACATACATTATATTATTTATCTTATGCTGATCCTGCATTGTGTTTTGTATTATACTCAAGAGCTGCAATCAATATTCTGCTAGTGGAGTCCCCGTGTACATACATATTATTTATCTTATGCTGATCCTGCATTATATTTTGTATTATACTCCAGAGCTGCAATCTCTATTCTGCTGGTGGAGTCCCTGTCTACATACATTATATTATTTATCTTATGCTGATCCTGCATTGTGTTTTGTATTATACTCCAGAGCTGCACTCACTATTCTGCTGGTGGAGTCCCTGTCTACATACATTATATTATTTATTCTATGCTGATCCTGCATTATATTTTGTATTATACTCAAGAGCTGCAATCACTATTCTGCTAGTGGAGTCCCCGTGTACATACATATTATTTATCTTATGCTGATCCTGCATTATATTTTGTATTATACTCCAGAGCTGCAATCTCTATTCTGCTGGTGGAGTCCCTGTCTACATACATTATATTATTTATCTTATGCTGATCCTGCATTGTGTTTTGTATTATACTCCAGAGCTGCACTCACTATTCTGCTGGTGGAGTCCTTGTGAACATACATTATATTATTTATCTTATGCTGATCCTGCATTATATTTTGTATTATACTCCAGAGCTGCAATCTCTATTCTGCTGGTGAAGTCCCTGTCTACATACATTATATTATTTATCCTATGCTGAGCCTGCATTATATTTTGTATTATTCTCCAGCACTGCAAACACTATTCTGCTAGTGGAGTCCCCGTGTACATACATATTATTTATCTTATGCTGATCCTGCATTATATTTTGTATTATACTCCAGAGCTGCAATCTCTATTCTGCTGGTGGAGTCCCTGTCTACATACATTATATTATTTATCTTATGCTGATCCTGCATTGTGTTTTGTATTATACTCCAGAGCTGCACTCACTATTCTGCTGGTGGAGTCCTTGTGAACATACATTATATTATTTATCTTATGCTGATCCTGCATAATATTTTGTATTATACTCCAGAGCTGCAATCTCTATTCTGCTGGTGGAGTCCCTGTCTACATACATTATATAATTTATCCTATACTAATCCTACATTATTTTCTGTATAATACTCCAGAGCTGCACTCACAATTCTGCTGGTGGAGACAATTTGCAATTACGGTACATTTCATATCTTGTAGCGATCTCAAGAAGCATCCTGTATTTTACTCCAGAGTAGCATTCACAACTCTGCAGGTTTCAGACCTCAGATCTCTTATCTGTTAGCTCACTATACAGAATGTAGTCTGCTGACTTGCATCATAATGTGACTGAGTTGCAGGAACTGTACACTAATGTAGGAAATACTAACTGTCCCACTGAATTAGGAGAGCTCACCTAAGCTTTTATCTCACATCAAGCTTGTTAACTGCTTGCAATAACATAATCAGAACCAGCCTGTATTATACACCTGAACTGCATTAATAATTCTATCATTTGTCAATGGAGCCAGTCAACAAATGCGCTAACAAGTACACTTAAAGAAGCGCTCACATTAAAGTTTTTATGCTCTTAAAAGGACTCTGTCAGCAGGTTTTTGCTACGCCATCTGAGAGCAGCATAATTTAGAGACAGAGATCCTGATTACAGCGATGTGTCACTTACTGAGCTGTTTGCTGTCATTTTTTATAAAATCACGGTTTTCTCAGCTGCAGATCTAGCAGCTGTACAGAGCTCATGAACTTTGCTGGACACCAAGGAGTCTTCTAATAATAATCTACTGCTGATTTTTATCATAACTACACTAAGCAGCCCAGTAAGTGAAACAGCGTTGGAATCAGGATCGCTGCCTCTACATTATACTGCTCTCAGATTAGATGGCAAAAACCTGGTGACAGATTCCTTTTAATATATTTCAGTCATCATATTATATAGCACTGTGTAATTACAATTGCTCATTTTGATCTTCTACCCAGTTAATTCTTCTCTTTTCTCTGCCCCTTGTAGAAACAGGAAAGTTCTTTTTCTTGCGTGACTCATCCCCCTTTTCATCTGCTGACCCAGCTGTTCTCTCCTTCCAACCATTGACTTGCAGTGATAACTCATGCAGGGAAAAGAGACTTCCTGTTTCAACATAGAGCTCAGATGGATTCAGCTAGTCTGCTTTTAATTATGTAATATCATAGACCTAATGGAAAAGAGAAGAGTTAAGTGTATAGAACAGCAAAATGAGCAATTGTAAGTACACAATGCTATATAAAATGATGACTTAAATATATTAAGAAAATACAAATTTTGCTGGGAGTGCTTCTTTAAAATCTTAGCTGAACTTCAGTATTACAGGGGGAAGTTAGAGAAAGCAGGGCATGCTACAGAGTTTCAGTTCCAGTCCAGATACATTTTGAATGCAGATCTGCAGTATAATACATGGTGAACAACAAATTAATAGAATGTTATTTGCAAAGTTATTCTCTTTTTATGTGTTTTAATTGTGTAGATAAACCATATAAGGTTTCTGAAGTTTTATGTGCACTCCATGGGTATGTGCACATGACATCTTTTTCAGGTGGATCTTGTTCCAAAAACTGCATGGAAAGAGCTAATTAAATGCTCAAAAGAATGGACATATACCATACATTTATTTATATATATATATATATATATATATATATATATATATATATATATATATATATATATATATATTAGTTCAGGTTTCCAAAGACATGAGGAGGTCTATTCTTCATTCTTCAGACATTTTCCTATCTGAAGACGCTCTATTTAAAATAGATGTATAGAAAGATGCATTTTGCCACCATTTTTGCTTTAAAAAACCTATAACTGTAAATGTCAAAAAAGCGCTCAGGAGATGTAAAAATAACTAGAGAAAACACAAAACGCTAAAGTAAATGCTTTTGTGATAAAATGCTGGCCTTTCCTGAAGCATCTTCATCTTGAAAAATCTGGTGGGTTCACCCTCCTGAAAAAGAAGTCGTATGATCATACTCTTTGTATTAAGTATACTGGGGTCTCACATCTGCCTGGATTCCATAGGAGCTGCAGTGCCTAAATGTTCTAGAGCCATTCATTTCTATCTATATATATAATTGCCTTATTCTGTCTGTCTGTCTGTCTGTCTGTCTGTCTGTCTGTCATGCTCCAAAATTGTGTCCTTACGGTGACACAAAGCTGATTGGCCGCTGGGCTCGCCATGGCCCCGCCCCCCCACACCGATTGGCCGCTCGCCCAGGCTGCGCCCCCACACGGATTGGCCAGCCGCTCGCCCAGGCTCCGCCCCCCCCACAGATTGGCCTCTCGCCCCGGCACCCTGCAGGCATTGGCAATTCGGCCACACCACGCCCCGCCCCCCTCACGCAATGCACGCTAGCTCTGGCCCCGCCCCCTCCCTCCCCCCGCGCATTCCCCGAACTGACACGGCTGTCACGGAGGTGAGTACTGTACTGATCCTGGGGAAGGGGAGGCTGATGCTGAGGGAGGCTGGAAAGAGAGAGGCTGATGTTGGGGGAGGCTGGAAGGAGAGAGGCTGAGGCTGGGACGAGAGAGGCTGATGCTGGGGAAGGCTGATGCTGAGGGAGGCTGGGAGGGGAAAGCTGATGCTGGGGAAGGCTGGGAGGACGGAGGCTGGGAGGAGAGAGGCTGATCCTGGGGAAGGCTGGAAGGAGAGAGGCTGATGCTGGGGACAGAGAGGAGAGGCTGATGCTGGGAGGAGAGAGGCTGATCTGGGATGAGAGAGGCTGATGCTGGGGGAGGCTGGGAGGGGGAGGCTGATGCTGGGGGAGGCTGGGACGAGGGAGGCTGATGCTGGTGGAGGCTGATGCTTGGGGAGGCTGATGCTGGGAGAGGCTGGAAGGAGAGAGGCTAATGCTGGTTGAGGCTGATGCTTGGGGAGGCTGATGCTGGGGGAGACTGGGAGGGGAAGGCTGATGCTGAGGGAGGCTGGGAGGGGGAGGCTGGGAGGAAGGAGGCTGGGAGGAGAGAGGCTGATCCTGGGGAAGGCTGGGAACGGGAGGCTGATGCTGAGGGAGGCTGGAAGGAGAGAGGCTGATGCTGGTGGAGGCTGATGCTGGTGGAGGCTGATGCTTGGGGAGGCTGATGCTGGGGGAGACTGGGAGCGGAAGGCTGATGCTGAGGGAGGCTGGGAGGGGGAGGCTGGGAGGAAGGAGGCTGGGAGGAGAGAGGCTGATCCTGGGGAAGGCTGGGAAGGGGAGGCTGATGCTGAGGGAGGCTGGAAGGAGAGAGGCTGATGCTGGGGGAGGCTGGAAGGAGAGAGGCTGATGCTGGGGAAGGCTGATGCTGAGGGAGGCTGGGAGGGGAAAGCTGATGCTGGGGAAGGCTGGGAGGACGGAGGCTGGGAGGAGAGAGGCTGATCCTGGGGAAGGCTGGGAGAGGGAGGCTGATGCTGGAGGAGGCTGGAAGGAGAGAGGCTGATGCTGGCGGAGGCTGATGCTGGGGGAGGCTGGAAGGAGAGAGGCTGATGCTGGTGGAGGCTGATGCTTGGGGAGGCTGGGAGAGGGAGGCTGATGTTGAGGGAGGCTGGGAGGAGGGAGGCTGGGAGAGGTAGGTTGAGAGAAGAGAGGCTGATGCGCACACACACACACACACACACACACACACACACACACACGCGCGCACTGCACAACACACCACACACACACACACACTGGGAACCACAAACAACTGCCCTACACAGACACCTACACACACAGACAACGCTGCACACACACAACACTCAACACACAAACACCGTGGCACACACAAATATACGCACATACCGCACAACACACACATTGCACAAAACATACCTCCCCCAAAACACACCACACACACACAAACCGCGCAACACACACACAACGCTACAGACACACAGCGCTCCACAAACAACGCAACACACGCAACACACATACAACACCGCTCTCACCCCCCGTCACACCCAGACAACACCCAGAACATGTACAGCGCCTACACAAACACTTGGTAACTACACACAACAACATCTCTATATATATATATATATATATATATAAAACAAAAATCATACATGAACTACACAATACGTAAATTCTAGAATACCCGATGCGTAGAATCGGGCCACCTTCTAGTATTATTATATTTGTACAGGTGAATGCTGTGTGACAATAAATCTTTCACAGCAACCCAACTTTCCTAGGGTTCTGAAAGGAAAATCTGCTTGGATAGGTGGTGACACATCCTCCACTACTGATAACACTTACCACGGGGGCTGGTGGTGTAGAGCCATACCCAAAACTGGAAAGAGCAGACATTGTCATGTTGTTCATTATGACTTGATGCATTTGGGCATTTTGGATCATCATCAGCTCTATCAAATCTGAAAGCAAAAAATACCCAAATATGGAGACAGACGTTTCTAGAAGAATGCTACATATATAAGCAGTCATATAGGTGCTGGGTGTGCTTTTTCCACTTCCTCAGGGGCGTGTACCTCTGCAGGGCTCCTCCTCCACTTCAGTGTTCCTCAAGGGTGTAAACCAAAATATTACAGAACAGAGGATCAGAGTGGAAAGGTCTCAGTTTTCCTGTCACAGGATCAGGGGTCATAATTAAAAGAGAATGGGTGCAGTGCCCTTCATAGATTTATGTAATATAGTGTAATAGCCGAAGTCAATAAGAAACATTGTATGGCATATGAGGAGGAGAAGGAACAGCTCTCACCTTCTTTAGCCCGACCATATCGGATGGGATGAGACAGAGGAGGGGTGAAATCTGCCGGAAGTTGTTGGATGATAGTCGGCTGTTGAGACACCTGATGAATAGAAACAAAGGCACATTCTGAATAATCCCCATAATATACATCTTAGGCCTGTTTCACACGTCAGTGATTCTGGTACGTTTGTGCTTTTTTTTATACGTACCAGACTCACTGACATGCGCAGACCCATTATAATGAATGGGTCTGCTCACACGTCAGTGATTTTTCACTGAACGTGTCTCCGTGCAGCGTACCCGCGTGTCCGTGATTGCCGCACGGAGACATGTCCGTTTTTTTCTGGCATCACTGATGTCCCACGGACCACGCAGTGGTGCGATCCGTGAGACACGTGCCAGAAAAAAACGTGCTTTTAAAATAAAAATCATTTTTACTCACCCGGCTCCAGCGACGCTCTCTGCAGCCCATTCTCCCTGCTGCTTCTGAGCCGGCTCATTACTGTCGCGCATATTCATGATGCACGACACAGCCGACCCGGAAGCAGCTGCTGCGGGGGTCAGCGCCGGCCGGATGCTGCACCGCGGGAGCGATCAGCACCATGGACAGCGGGAGCGGGCGCAGGTGAGTTAATCTCTAAGTGCAATCACGGGCCACGGAGAACGGAGCCCGGATTGCACTTAGACAACCCACGTGTGCCATGAATCACGGCACACGCAGGGACATGTGCGTGTTTTACACGCCAGTGAAAAACGTCAGTGTTTTTCACTGATGTGTGAAACGGGCCTTACATTGATGATAACTATGGACGAGCTTTGGGATAAATTAAAAATAGAAATACAATAAAATGAAAAGTGAGATCATCTCAATCGGGTGACATTTCTCGGCACTCTGAGGTAATAATAAAGGCTCGTTCCCAACTCTTAGGCTAGTTTCACACTTGCGTTGGGTTGAATCCGCTGGGTCCGTTGCTGCGTCGTTTTGACGCATCCGTTATTTTTGTGTTTTCAACGGATGCAACGGGTCCGTTATTTCACAGGAATCCGTTAGCTGATTCCTGTGAAATAACGGACCCGTTGCATCCGTTTGGTGTCCGTTAGGCGTCCGTCTAACGGAATGCGTCAGCTCCGGTTTTTTTTTTTTCCCATTTTTTTAATTCTGGGCATGCTCAGTAGAAATTAGCGGAATCCAGCGGCGGATTCCGTTGTAAAGCACTTTGCAACAGAATCCGCCACCATAGGGATCCATTCTAACTATTGATGGATGTAACGGAATCCACCACTCGGCGTCATTTTAACGCAAGCAATTAATGTTACATGCTGCGTTGCTTCCGCTTGGCGGAAGCAACGCAGCGTCGGCCAGCGGAAGTAAAGCAGGTACTTTTGGCACAATCCGTCATCCATACAAGTCTATGGGAAATAGCGGAATCTGTTAACGGATTCTGCTGTTTTCCAAAACGGCGGATTGCGACTGAAGGAAAACAACGCAAGTGTGAAAGTAGCCTTACATACAACGGAGCACTCAGGTTGGCCGAGCTCTCCTGTCTTCTCTATAGGAGAGCCACTGACAGACTCCTCATACAGCAGCTTATCTTGTGATGTAAAAAAAGAATCAGCAGTCACAAATCCGACATTATAGATTCTTCTCTATTGCCCATATCATCCGTGGGGAGAGAATCTGTATGGTCAATAAAGGGAATCCGTCATAAAGCTTTTACTATGTAATCTGACAGCAGCGTGATATAGGGGCAGCAACCCTGATTCCAGCAACTTGTAATTTACTAACCTCTGGGTTGCTGTTTCAATAAAATCAGTGTTTTATTTTTAGCAGGGTATATTAACACTACAGGACAAGGTACCTTGTACCCCCTGGTTCATCCATGACCCCAGCACTGATGACCACCTGTTTGTCAATTTACAGTATACTTAGAAAGCTGCTAATCATTGGTGTTGGTGGAGTTACGCATGTCTCAGTATTGCTAGAGCTGCAGCAGAGAAAATTGTGATTACATTACATTTGCTGCACCCAGTAAACTAAGTAATACATCGCTGGAATCAGGGTCTCTGTCCCTATATCAAGCTGCTGTCAAATTTCATAGCAAAATTCTGCTGACAGGTTCCCTTTAAATATTAGCCTGTCTGACTATACCGCCGATATCCTGGTGTTCTGCTGTTGTTAGACTAAGGCGGGCTTTGCACACTAAGACATCGCAGGCCGATGCTGCGATGCCGAGTGCGATAGTGCCCGCCCCCGTCGCAGCAGCGATATGTGGTGATAGCTGGCGTAGCGAAAGTTATCGCTACGCCAGCTTCACACACACACTCACCTGCCGTACGACGTCCCTGTGGCCGGCGACCCGCCTCCTTGTTAAGGGGGCGGGTCGTGCGGCGTCACTGCGACGTCACACGGCAGGCGGCCAATCAGAGCGGAGGGGCGGAGATGAGCAGGATGTAAACATCCTGCCCACCTCCTTCCTTCCGCATATCCTACGGAAGCCGCAGTGAGGCCGGTAGGAGACGTTCCTCGCTCCTGCGGCTTCACACACAGCGATGTGTGCTGCCGCAGGAGCGAGGAACAACATCGGACCATTGCGTCAGCGTAATTATGGATTACGCCGACGCTATACCGATGATACGATTACGACGCTTTTGCGCTCGTTAATCGTATCATCCAGTCTTTACACACTGCGATGTCGCATGCGATGCCGGAAGTGCGTCATTTTCAATTTGACCCCACCGACATCGCACCTGCGATGTCGCAGTGTGCAAAGTGCCCCTTAGGTCTCATTCAGACATTCTTGATGACACACTGATAGTAAATACAGACACACGGACCGTACACTGATGACACTGATAGTAAATACAGACACACGGACCGTACACTGATGACACTGATAGTAAATACAGACACACGGACCGTACACTGATGACACACTGATAGTAGATACAGACACACGGACCGTACACTGATGACACACTGATAGTAGATACAGACACACGGACCGTACACTGATGACACACTGATAGTAGATACAGACACACGGACCGTACACTGATGACACTGATAGTAGATACAGACACACGGACCGTACACTGATGACACACTGATAGTAGATACAGACACACGGACTGTACACTGATGACACACTGATAGTAAATACAGACACACGGACCGTACACTGATGACACGCTGATAGTAAATACAGACACACGGACCGTACACTGATGACACTGATAGTAAATACAGACACACAGACCATACACTGATGACACACTGATGGTAAATACAGACACACGGACCGTACACTGATAACACTGATAGTAAATACAGACACACGGACCGTACACTAATGACACACTGCTAGTAAATACAGATACACGGACCGTACACTGATGGCACACTGATAGTAAATACAGACACACGGACCGTACACTGATGACACCCTGATGGTAAGAATGGACGCACGGACCGCACACTGAGGACACACTGATAGTAAATACAGTCACACGGACTGTACACTGATGACACACTGATGGTAAATACAGACACACGGACCGTACACTGATGACACACTGATAGTAAATACAGTCACACGGACCGTACACTAATGACACACTGATAGTAAATACAGACACACGGACCGTACACTGATGACACACTGATGGTAAATACAGACACACGGACCGTACACTCTGATGACACACTGATAGTAAATACAGACACACGGACCGTACACTGATGACAAACTGATGGTAAATACAGATACACGGACCGTACATTGATGACACACTGATAGTAAATACAGACACACGGACCGTACACTAATGACACACTGATAGTAAATACAGAGACACGGACCGTACACTGATGACACACTGATAGTAAATACAGACACACGGACCGTACACTGATGACACCCTGATGGTAAGAATGGACGCATGGACCGCACACTGAGGACACACTGATAGTAAATACAGTCACACGGATCGTACACTGATGACACACTGATGGTAAATACAGACACACGGACCGTACACTGATGACACACTGATGGTAAATAGAGACACACGGACCGTACACTGATGACACACTGATAGTAAATACAGACACACGGACCGTACACTAATGACACACTGATAGTAAATACAGACACACGGACCGTACACTGATGACACCCTGATGGTAAGAATGGACGCACGGACCGCACACTGAGGACACACTGATAGTAAATACAGTCACACGGATCGTACACTGATGACACACTGCTGGTAAATACAGACACACGGACCGTACACTGATGACACACTGATGGTAAATACAGACACACGGACCGTACACTCATGACACACCGATGGTAAATACAGACACACGGACCGTACACTGATGACACACTGATGGTAAATACAGTCACACGGACCGTACACTGATGACACACTGATGAAAAATACAGACACACGGACCGTACACTGATGACACACTGATAGTTTATACAGACACACGGGCCGTACACTGATGACACTGATAGTAAATACAGACACACGGACCGTACACTCATGACACACCGATGGTAAATACAGACACACGGACTGTACACTGATGACACACTGATGGTAAATACAGACACACGGACCGTACACTCATGACACACCGATGGTAAATACAGACACACGGACCGTACACTGATGACACACTGATAGTAAATACAGACACACGGACCGTACACTGATGACACACTGATAGTAAATACAGTCACACGGACCGTACACTGATGACACACTGATGAAAAATACAGACACACGGACCGTACACTGATGACACTGATAGTAAATACAGACACACGGACCGTACACTGATGACACTGATAGTAAATACAGACACACGGACCGTACACTGATGACACTGATAGTAAATACAGACACACGGACCGTACACTGATGACACACTGATGGTAAATACAGACACACGGACTGTACACTGATGACACACTGATGGTAAATACAGACACACGGACCGTACACTGATGACACTGATAGTAAATACAGTCACATGGACCGTACACTGATGACACACTGATGAAAAATACAGACACACGGACCGTACACTGATGACACTGATAGTAAATACAGACACACGGACCGTACACTGATGACACTGATAGTAAATACAGACACACGGACCGTACACTGATGACACACTGATGGTAAATACAGACACACGGACCGTACACTGATGACACTGATAGTAAATACAGACACACGGACCGTACACTGATGACACACTGATGGTAAATACAGACACACGGACTGTACACTGATGACACACTGATGGTAAATACAGACACACGGACTGTACACTGATGACACACTGATGGTAAATACAGTCACACGGACCATACACTGATAGTAAATACAGACACACGGACCGTACACTGATGACACACTGATGGTAAATACAGACACACGGACCGTACACTGATGACACACTGATGGTAAATACAGTCACACGGACCGTACACTGATGACACACTGATGAAAAATACAGACACACGGACCGTACACTGATGACACTGATAGTAAATACAGACACACGGACCGTACACTGATGACACACTGATGGTAAATACAGACACACGGACCGTACACTGATGACACTGATAGTAAATACAGACACACGGACCGTACACTGATGACACACTGATGGTAAATACAGACACACGGACTGTACACTGATGACACACTGATGGTAAATACAGTCACACGGACCATACACTGATAGTAAATACAGACACACGGACCGTACACTGATGACACACTGATGGTAAATACAGACACACGGACCGTACACTGATGACACACTGATAGTAAATACAGTCACACGGATCGTACACTGATGACACACTGATGGTAAATACAGACACACGGACCGTACACTGATGACACACTGATGGTAAATACAGTCACACGGACCGTACACTGATGACACACTGATGGTAAATACAGACACACGGACCGTACACTGATGACACACTGATGGTAAATACAGACACACGGACCGTACACTCATGACACACCGATGGTAAATACAGACACACGGACCGTACACTGATGACACACTGATGGTAAATACAGTCACACGGACCGTACACTGATGACACACTGATGAAAAATACAGACACACGGACCGTACACTGATGACACACTGATAGTTTATACAGACACACGGGCCGTACACTGATGACACTGATAGTAAATACAGACACACGGACCGTACACTGATGACACACTGATGGTAAATACAGACACACGGACCGTACACTGATGACACTGATAGTAAATACAGACACACGGACCGTACACTGATGACACACTGATGGTAAATACAGACACACGGACTGTACACTGATGACACACTGATAGTAAATACAGACACACGGACCGTACACTGATGACACACTGATGGTAAATACAGACACACGGACCGTACACTGATGACACTGATAGTAAATACAGACACACGGACCGTACACTGATGACACACTGATGGTAAATACAGACACACGGACTGTACACTGATGACACACTGATGGTAAATACAGTCACACGGACCATACACTGATAGTAAATACAGACACACGGACCGTACACTGATGACACACTGATGGTAAATACAGACACACGGACCGTACACTGATGACACACTGATAGTAAATACAGTCACACGGATCGTACACTGATGACACACTGATGGTAAATACAGACACACGGACCGTACACTGATGACACACTGATGGTAAATACAGTCACACGGACCGTACACTGATGACACACTGATGGTAAATACAGACACATGGACCGTACACTGATGACACACTGATGGTAAATACAGACACACGGACCGTACACTCATGACACACCGATGGTAAATACAGACACACGGACCGTACACTGATGACACACTGATGGTAAATACAGTCACACGGACCGTACACTGATGACACACTGATGAAAAATACAGACACACGGACCGTACACTGATGACACACTGATAGTTTATACAGACACACGGGCCGTACACTGATGACACTGATAGTAAATACAGACACACGGACCGTACACTGATGACACACTGATGGTAAATACAGACACACGGACCGTACACTGATGACACTGATAGTAAATACAGACACACGGACCGTACACTGATGACACACTGATGGTAAATACAGACACACGGACTGTACACTGATGACACACTGATGGTAAATACAGTCACACGGACCATACACTGATAGTAAATACAGACACACGGACCGTACACTGATGACACACTGATGGTAAATACAGACACACGGACCGTACACTGATGACACACTGATGGTAAATACAGTCACACGGACCGTACACTGATGACACACTGATAGTAAATACAGACACACGGACCGTACACTGATTACACACTGATGGTAAATACAGACACACGGACCGTACACTGATGACACACTGATAGTAAATACAGTCACACGGACCGTACACTGATGACACACTGATAGTAAATACAGACACACGGACCGTACACTGATTACACACTGATGGTAAATACAGACACACGGACCGTACACTGATGACACACTGATGGTAAGAATGGACGCACGGACCGCACACTGAGGACACACTGATCCAAAGCACTGATGACGGCGGTACAATTTTTTCGCATACACGTCTAAACATTGACTTGTGAATGATGCCTAATTTGTATGGAGAGAAATATCCTCGGAAAGCTTCAAGCACTCATGTCTTTATATTAGTCCATGGAGATGAGATTTGCTGAAAGATTCGCCTGTGGAAAAAGCACTTAGAAGAGTTGTATAATTTTAGCAAGGTGTATACTGTCTTGTATAGTAATCCAAAACGAAAAATTATTCCATTCTGAATAATTAAAAACATTTTCTTTATTTAGTTCTCTTTAAAAACCATAGCAGGAAAAAAATCAAGATGGGATAGCTAAGCCCAGCACATGTTAACAAGTCTTTTATGCGTTTGTCGCGGGCGGGGAGGGAGCCATCGCTGCTGCGCTCTCGCTGGCGCTCGGGTCCGGCGCTGCTGCTTGGTGGCTCGAGCGGTGGGCCGGATCCGGGGACTCGAGCGGCGCTCCTCGCCCGTGAGTGAATGGGGTGGTTTGGTTTGGGGATTTGGTCCGTGACGCCACCCACGGGTTGTGGTGAGGTTGGACACCACCGCTGCTGTTGACGGGGATCCCAGGAGCAATGGCAGGGAGCAGCTGGGATGTTGTTTCCCCCTCCGTGGGTAGGGGTTGGTGGTCCCGGGGCCTGGTGAGGTGACGGGGAAGCAGGGTTCGCAAGGTGCAGGGGGCGCTTGGACTGCGCGGCGCGGTGCCGGATGGCACGGTAGTACTCACTCAGCCACAAATGGATGCAAGTCTCTGGTAAAACAAACGGCTGGATGGACGGGTCCCGCAGCCGGCTGCTGTGGTTTTCTCCTGGACAGTTGGTGGTGGCTGCCTTTCCCTGCACCTTTTGTGTATCTTCAGTCCCGATGGCTTCCCACAAGTAACCCGTTCCCCAGCGTGGATATGCGCTGGAGGAGCCCTTTTGCCCGCAGGCTCTGGCCCTGGGAACTCTAGCTGTGGCGGTAGCTGTATTTCCCTTCTGCTGTTTGGATGGTTGCCTTCAATCGGGTCTTGGCTGTTTGGAAACCCCTGAGGTTCTGGTCACTAACGGATTTGACCTGTTCAATGGCGACCCCTAGCCTGGTCGGTGTCCGCAGGCTCTGCCGCATTGATCTGCCTCTCCTGCAGACGGCCACCACCGTCTGCCAACTTTGCTCTCGGTGCCCGGGCCACGTACCCGGACACGGTCAGTTCTCTCCTCTCTTGCCACTTCACTCCTTACTCCTTCACTTCCCTAAATTGATCTGCTTTCCTTTTCCCGCCTCCAGGACTGTGAACTCCTCAGTGGGTGGGGCCAACCGCCTGGCTCCACCCCACCTGGTGTGGACATCAGCCCCTGGAGGAAGGCAACAAGGATTTGTGTCTGACTGATGTGCCTATCTCGGGGTGGGGGGTGTTGTGTTGTAGTACCTGTGACGACTCGGCTAGTCCAGGGCGCCACACGTTTCACCCATGTGCTGGGCTTATTCATAAATAATTATGAATAAGCCCAGCACAGCACATGGGTGAAACGCATAAAAGACTTGTTAACATGTGCTGGGCTTAGCTATCCCATCTTGATTTTTTCCTGCTATAGTTTTTAAAGAGAACTAAAAATTAAATAAAGAATTTTTTCTTCATTTTTCAGCAGACGTGCTGGAATAATTTTTCGTTGGATCACATGCTTGCTTGAGCATTTTCCAAGCACCTTCCCTGATGACTGCATCTGCTTAATGAATTTCTACAAGGGTGAGCTGAGTAATTTATTTTTTTGTCTTGTATAGTGTGTATTCCATTTATAAGATTGATAGGTCCCTGCTATATGACTAGGATAGTGACCCTATTGTTATTCGATGGTGCAGGCAGTACTGAGGAACATAGTGTTAAAGTGCATTTACCCCGAAACATCACCGTGAATGAGCGTGCCTAGGAACACTTGTTTCATTATAGTGTTGTAGTGTAAACAGGCTGTCGATCACCTGAAATGATAACGTAAAATGTTCTTTTGTGCTGCAAGAATGCTCATCACTCTGAGCAGCGCATTGTCCTATGTAAACAGGACCTGTGCTGCCAAGAAGATTGGCAGCCTAAGAGCTGATTCTTTCTTTAACTGGCCTATCCCTTAACCTCACTGTCCTAACTATCCCATGTTGTCCCTTCCATGCACTCAATAGCACTTGTACAGATTCTGTCTGGTGACGGATTCACACGTTTTACTTGATTGCCCCCATTTATTATACTGATGGGTATCTCACCCCTATTTGCTCATAGATTGTAGCTTGCGAGCAGGGCCATCACCTCTCTTGGCATCTGTTGAACTATGTGTTACTCTGTAAGTCTTAAATTATCTGTACATGTCCCCTCTGAATTGTAAAATGTTGTGGAATATGTTGGCGCCATAGAAATAAAAATTATTATCATTCAGAGCGGTCAGCCTGTGTAAACAGGATACTAAATATCTGGAGATCAGCAAATAAGCAGCTGATCAACAGGTGTTAAGTGTCCCAGACTATACATCTTGCATAACAGTGTCTAAACCATTGGCAACAAAAGTGAGTACATCCCTAAGTGAAAATGCCCAAATTGTGCCCAATTAGCCCTTTTCCCTACCCGGTGTCATGTGACGCATTAGTGTTACAAAGTCTCAGGTGTGAATGGGGAGCAGATGTGTTTATATTTGGTATTATCGCTCTCATACTCTCACATACTGGTCACTGGAAGGTCAACATGGCACCTCATTGCAAAGATTTCTCTGAGTATCTGAATAAAAGAGTTGTTGTTCTACATTAAGATGGCCGAGGCTATAAGAAGATTGCCAGCACCGTGAAACCGAGCTGCGGCATGGTGGCCAAGACCACACAACAGTTTCACAAGACAGGACCCACAGGCCCACAAGACAGGCCTCGCCAAGGTCGACCAAAGTAGTTGAGTGCATGTGCTCAACGTCCTATCCAGAGGTTGTCTCTTCAAAATAGATAAATAAGTGATGCCAGCATTACTGCAGAGGTTAAAGGGGTGAGGGGGTCAGCCTGTCAATGCTCAGACCATATGCCCCACACTGCATCAAATGTTTCTGCATGGCTGTCATCCCAGAAGGAAGCCTCTTCTAAAGATGATGCACAAGAAAGCCCACAAACAGTTTGCTGAAGACAATCAGACTAAGAAGATGGATTACTGGAACCATGACCTGTAGTGTGATGAGACCAAGATAAACGTATTTGGTTCAGATGGTGTCATGTGTGTGTGGTGGTAACCAGGTGAGAAGTACAAAGACAAGTGTGTCTTGCCTAAAGTAAAGCATGGTGGTGGGAGTGTCATGGTTTGGAGCTGTATGAGTGCAGCTGGCTGATGGGAGCTACAGACATTAAGGGAACCATGAGACCTATACTGAGATATACTAAAGCACAGCATGATCCACTCCCTGTGGAAACTGAGCCGCAGAGCAGCATTACAACATGATAATGACCCCAACTTAGCACACCTCCAAGATGACCACTGCCTTGGTAAAGTAACTGAGGGTAAAGTTGCTGGGCTGACCAAGCATGTCTCCAGACCTAAACCCTATTGAGCCTTTGTGGAGCATCCTCAATCGGACGTTGGAGGAGTGCAAGGTCTCTAACATCTACCAGGTCCATGATAGTGTCACGGAGGATTGCAACTGGATCCAGTGGCTCCTGTGAAGCTCTAGTGAACTCCATGCCCAAGAGAGTTAAGGCAGTGTTTCAAAATAATCTTGGCCACACAAAATATTCACACTTTGAGCTGTACTAACATTTGTTGCCAGCATTTTAGACATTAATGGCTGTATGTTGAGTTATTTAGAAGGCACAAGAAATTTACCCTGTTATACAAGCTGTACACTGACTACTTTACATTGTATCAAAGTGTAAGATCATCAGTGTTGTCCCATGAAAAGATAAAAAATTTACAAAAATGTGTGGAGTGTACTCCCTTTTGTGATATACTGTATATGCTCATATCTTCAATCACCCACCTCTCCAGCACTGCTGCTCTGGTGGTCCAAGCCGGGATCTGCCAAGCTACTGATTGATGCGACCACCATAGCCAATCACCGGCCACAGGAAAATAGATATTGGCAGGAATCACAAGAACAGGGGTGATGGAGCAGCTGGAAATTGAACAGGCTACATTTTAACAAATCATGGAAAAAAACTCGTATATGCTGCAACTCAATGTCCAAGCCCTGGCCCTCACAAGAGTCAGAATAAGGCTATGTCCGCACTTTCCGTTTTTACCTGCGTTTCAGGTGCTTTTTAGGTCCGTTTTGAACTGCAGCGTTTTCATGCCAAAAGGCAAAAACTATGGAAAATGGGGATTTCTAGTGCGCACTTTGCGTTTACAAACGCAGCATTTAATTTGCATAATTTGGGGCAAAACCTCAGCGTTCAAAGAAGCAGCATGTAATTGTTTTTGACATTTGGGCTGCGTTTTGCTAACATTGAAGTCAATGAGAAGTATCAAAAAGCAAGAAACATCAAAATTCCAGCGTTTTACATGCTTTTTAGCTGCAGAAACAATGCGTTTTCGACTACATAAACGCATGCTTTTCTGACTTCAAAATAATGGAATGATATGTCCCTTTACACACACACACATAGTCCGACAATTAAAATAAAGAAAATGATTTATTTATTGTTAATATTGTCAAAAATAGTATAAAACCGCTATAATTTCATTAAATATAACTATTTTCTTTAAGATTTAAATAATTATATCTCTTTTCTTTTTTTTCCCCTTTTTTCATAGTGTTTTTATGTTAAAACTTTATTTTGTTGTGTCTTTGTGTTCAAAACGCATCTGACTTTAGGCAATGAAAAAGCAAGTAAAAAGCGCTAAAAACGCAGCTAAAACGCGGTAAATACTCACGCGTATTTACCGCGTTCTGATGGTCAAACGCACTTTGGCAAAAGCAATTTCTGACAAAGGATGCGTTTAGAACTGCAACTAGGACGACGCAAAGTGCGCACATAGCCTTAGGGCCTTAATGTAGACCAGACGATGCCTGGACAATCAGAAGGAAGAAACAACCTGGAGCCTGGCTGCCCTCGTGCATGCTCAGGCAATGCTGGCACAAAGTATGAACAGCTTCACACTGAAAGAGGGGTAAATAATAACGATGCAGTACTAAGGTGGTGTACAGAGCAAAAAAAATCAAAATAGTGCTCCTTAGTGGTGCCAGCATAAGTTAGAGAACTGCGTCTTGAGCCAACAGAGAGTTGGAACCATAAGCAGATACACAGAAAAAGGTGGAAGTGACAACCCCAGACCTGTAGAGGAGTAGTCCCAATCTCATGTTACCTCTCCAATCCCGTATAAAGCCCCCAGATGTAGCTTGTAGGGTTGAAGAGGTATCAGAAGCACTGAGGTCCTTTTACCTTAGTCGTCCAAAGGCCCCCGGCCACATAAAAATACCTAGTAATATAGGTGGCACACTGCAGGTTGGGGACAACTGAGGACTTTACCAAACATTTCCATGAAAAGCCTTAAATAGCATGGTGATCCTGGGCTCTGGACTTACCGCAGGAGGGATGATCTGTACTCGTGGGTTGGTGTAGTACGGGCTATCCGCAGGCCATGTCTGAAACATTGTGACCAGAGCGGCAACCCACCGAGGTACAGGGCTAGGAGCGGAGAGTCAGTGCTGTGCTGTCACAGGGAAATCCACAGCAAATGAAAGCATTGACCAGACTGGGAGAACTGGAGCTGCTGGTGGTTACTGGGGAGACAGGGAGTATACAAAAGCAGCAAATCCTGTGGCCTCGGCTTACACAGGACACACAGCTCTACTCCGCCGCCCCGAGTCATCCTCTTCTGTTACTTTAACAGTTTATATTCAGACTCTTTTTGGATCCGATTCTGGGAAAGTTGGTTGACAGCCAATATGGCTGCCTTTAGTATCGACAAGGGCTGTCACCCAACTTATCCAGAATGTTAAAAGTATGAATAACTAGAAAGCAATATGAGAATGGCAGGGTGGCTGCTCACTAATTGCCATTCAGGAGGATGGGAAAGATGGGTGAAACTTTGTAAGCTTTCCCATTCTTAAATGGAATCTGTCAGCAGGATTTAGCTATGTAATCTGAGGAGAGCATGCTGTTAAAACACAGAATTCAGAGATATGTCTTTTATCAAGGTACCTGCTGTTGTTTGCAATGATGATTTTTGGACCAGGATCTTTCCATTACTTGGACTACATCAACTACAGCTGCTCATATGTCCTGGTCCAACACGCCCCCTGCTGTGATTAGCAGCTCACTGTTTATAGATATTGTGTAGCACCCAGGAATATGGGGTACTCTGTTCTGGGCAGTGTACGCCTTGGGAATGTCATGATGGTGGCCGTTATCCGGTTCTGTGCCCTGGGCCCTTTTTGTAATGGGGATATTTACAGGGGATTGTTGAATAGAGTTTTTTTCGTGACGCCACTATTTACAGGGGATTGTTGAATAGAGTTTATTTGTGACGCCACTTGCGGCTATATGTAGGGAGCTGCAAAATGTCTCTACTGGGGCTGATGGTATTAGCAGCTAGTATGATAGTCCCTCCGCAATTAAGGTATTGCCCCAGCGGGGGTATGGTGCAGTGGGTTTCGGAAGACGGAGTCCAGACAGGTATTCAGTGCAACTGGTTTACTTACTTGGGATGTTAACTGGTTGCCCGAGGTCGGCTGGTTTCGCCTCCAGGTCCCCTTAGGCCCAGTGCCAGTCTGGTTCCCTGGTACCTTCTTCCCCTGCACCTGTCTCTGGTAAGTGGGTCCCCGTGGTATGGTATGGAACACTGGGGGTCCACTTCTGTCCACCTGACGGTAGCGTGAACGCTGTGGGGTGGGAGTCTCTGGTTCTGTCCCCGGTTCTCCCTTTGCTACTGAGTCTTCGGATTCTTTAGGGTTAGCAAGGTCCTTGATGGTCCCCTTTGCTGTGCAGGTGTTAACAGGTCGGCTTGAGCTCTTTCCTGTCCTAGGGTCCTGTACCCCGTCGGTGCGTAGTTCAGGGAGTACTCCACCGGCAACCACTTCTCCTGGGTACCAGGTCACAGTCATCCCCAGCCAGGACGTTGCTCAGTCACACCTTCACACTTCCACTGTCAACTCTTGTCTCTCTACTCTCCACAGTCCGCCCCTCCCACCTGGTCAACTAGTGGACTGGAGTGGCTCCACCTCTAGGCGGCCATCGATTGGTCCCACCCCAGCTAAGTACCATTGCATGGGGGGTTTGTTGGGGAAAACTGGGATTACCTGGGTTTTTGGTGTTACCAGCACTGTGGTTCTGGGTCCCTAAGGGGGTAGGTTCTGCATCCTTGTGGGGATGCAGAACCTTGTAGCACCCTGATGGCTTCAGGGGCACTACATTTGTACATAGAGAGCCTGGTATGGTCAGGGGCAGCTTTCTCACCTCTGCTGCATGCGAAAGATAAAAATTGATTGTGTGATGAGCAAGTGTGAATTCTCGATCGAGCATAGTGTTGCTCGGGTACACTCGTTACTTGACCCAAGTATCGCGGGTGCTCGAGTGCCGTGCTCAAGTCCTCAACCTCATGTATTATGGCTGTTAGCCAATAAACATGAGAGGATTCAAAACAAAGTAAACTCTGCACTACCATAGAAGTTCTGGGTTACTCACCACTCCGGTCTATTCCGTGAGCTTCTATCAAAATGCTGGCGGAGCTCTGCTGACTTGTCCCAGTGTAGAGAACAACATGTGAAGTCCAATAGATACATTAGCGGCACTCACTTTATGCATAATATATCTTAATTTATTCAATTTTACATTAAAACATATCAACAGTTGTACTGTAACGGGGTGCCAGGGGTGCCTCTGGGCTTGTAGTCGTGGCCCCTTCTGTCAGGCTTACCCCTGGCTCCGCCGTCACTATCGGGACGGGAGATGTCTTGGTGGGGCAGAGTGTGGTGGTGCAGATGTCGTCCGATGTATAAACACTCTCCAGGTATGGTTCGATGCAAATAAAAGACATTCTTTATTTCACAACTCTTTCCAAAAACCGGCAGTTACAGATGACTTCACGTTCTTTTCTTAGCTGGGGAAAGCCTGCCCTGACGTCTCCTCCAGTGGGGATGTGCCCGGCTACTCTACTTCACCTGGCTCCCACTTATGGCTACCCACAGCCCGGACCCACACCGGGACTGCTTCGCACTATGAGGTTCCGCCCGCTCCTTTTCTCTCCGGCTTCCCTGTTCTTCCAGCTCCCTTCTTTCTTTCTTTCTTTCTGCCCACTCAGCTCCACACTCTGCCCCTGGCTGTCTCCTCTCTCCCGTCCCGGACACAACTGACTTTTACACACTTCCTTTCCCCCTAAGCTGCCGGCTCCTCCTCCCTCCTCTACAGTTTCTATGGGGACAGCATTAACCACTTCAGAGAAAACCTGTGCTTCCTTGTAAGGGGTCTGCCCACCCCTTACATACCTCCCCTCTTTAAGCCTAAGCCTCCTGGCAAGGCACAAATCTAAAATCACATTTTAAAACTAAACAAAGTCATTTTAATGAAACTGCGAACATGTTCACCTGAGGGCACCCGCAAGGGCACACCAGTCCAGCGCCCGGAGTTCCTCCTGGAAGCTCCCGGTCTTAGTCGTGCCCGGAGGCCGTCGGCAGGCACTCCCGGTCTTAGTGGAGTTTCTGCCCGGAGGCTTTTGCAGCACTCCCGGTCTTAGACGTTAGCTGGCAGGAACACAACTCGGCAAAAATCTTCTTAACGACGCGGAGGGAGCCCCTAGCTCAGTCCAGCATCAGGCTCTCTTCCGGGCTCAGCAACTTGAACAGTTACAAACAACACACCTTCTTCCGGCTCAAAACAACGCCGGTGTTGAACAAAAACAGGCCCGCCATCTTCCGGTCTTGAAAAGTCACTCCGGATGATATGCACGTTGCCATTCGGCTCGTTGGGCCTGCACGTACTCCGACAGGGACTGTCCGGGCAACCGGCGCAGCCTCCGGAAGGGCTCGTAGTTGGCAGGTTGCTCCAACGTCTCGGGTGGGAGAGTTCAGCTAGCACCGGTCTTTGCTGCGACCGCCGCCGGTATTGGCATTCCTCCCACTCGATTTCCTGTTGCCACTGTGCGGCCTCTTGTGTAGTGGGCCGCTCCGGTCCTCCTGGCACAGCCGGTAGGTTAAGGGTGGGTCCTTCTGCAGCCGCAGTCTGCTTCGGGCGTCCTCTGCCCAGGCTAGTCGCTACTAGTGCGGCTACCGCAGCTTGCTGTCTTCCTGGAGTCTCCATCTTGCTCGGAGTCAGCGTTTCTGGTAATGGCGTCGGGGTCAGTGGAGATGCTGGAGGAAGTGGAGGCGGGCTTACTTTTCCCGCTCTTGGGTATACTCTACCCCCAGTCTCACACATCAGGTCGACCCCTACGCGGCGGTTCTTCTTTTTCTCTGGAACACCGCCCACTTCACATATCTTCCTTCGTGCCCTGGGACCGGCACCTCCCCTCTTTGGGCGGAGTACTCCGAACTTCTTTTTCGGCACCGGCCAGCCCCAGGCTCTTCTTTTGGCGCCAATTCTGCGCGCGCTTTCTGTGTCTTCACAGACAACGGCCATCTTGCCGCCATCTTGTGCCCGGTCCAACGCCTTAGGCACTTCTTCCTCTTCCCACCATGGGATCGGGACTCTTTTCCAATAATCTGGATCCAGTGTCCTCGGCATCACTTGATCTCCTTCTTCTTGGAGCGGGACCCCTTGCATATGATCCGGATCCTGCCGACTACGCCACATGTAACGGGGTGCCAGGGGTGCCTCTGGGCTTGTAGTCGTGGCCCCTTCTGTCAGGCTTACCCCTGGCTCCGCCGTCACTATCGGGACGGGAGATGTCTTGGTGGGGCAGAGTGTGGTGGTGCAGATGTCGTCCGATGTATAAACACTCTCCAGGCATGGTTCGATGCAAATAAAAGACATTCTTTATTTCACAACTCTTTCCAAAAACCGGCAGTTACAGATGACTTCACGTTCTTTTCTTAGCTGGGGAAAGCCTGCCCTGACGTCTCCTCCAGTGGGGATGTGCCCGGCTAGTCTACTTCACCTGGCTCCCACTTATGGCTACCCACAGCCCGGACCCACACCGGGACTGCTTCGCACTATGAGGTTCCGCCCGCTCCTTTTCTCTCCGGCTTCCCTGTTCTTCCAGCTCACTTCTTTCTTTCTTTCTTTCTTTCTTTCTGCCCACTCAGCTCCACACTCTGCCCCTGGCTGTCTCCTCTCTCCCGTCCCGGACACAACTGACTTTTACACACTTCCTTTCCCCCTAAGCTGCCGGCTCCTCCTCCCTCCTCTACAGTTTCTATGGGGACAGCATTAACCACTTCAGAGAAAACCTGTGCTTCCTTGTAAGGGGTCTGCCCACCCCTTACATACCTCCCCTCTTTAAGCCTAAGCCTCCTGGCAAGGCACAAATCTAAAATCACATTTTAAAACTAAACAAAGTCATTTTAATGAAACTGCGAACATGTTCACCTGAGGGCACCCGCAAGGGCACACCAGTCCAGCGCCCGGAGTTCCTCCTGGAAGCTCCCGGTCTTAGTCGTGCCCGGAGGCCGTCGGCAGGCACTCCCGGTCTTAGTGGAGTTTCTGCCCGGAGGCTTTTGCAGCACTCCCGGTCTTAGACGTTAGCTGGCAGGAACACAACTCGGCAAAAATCTTCTTAACGACGCGGAGGGAGCCCCTGGCTCAGTCCAGCATCAGGCTCTCTTCCGGGCTCAGCAACTTGAACGGTTACAAACAACACACCTTCTTCCGGCTCAAAACAACGCCGGTGTTGAACAAAAACAGGCCCGCCATCTTCCGGTCTTGAAAAGTCACTCCGGATGATATGCACGTTGCCATTCGGCTCGTTGGGCCTGCACGTACTCCGACAGGGACTGTCCGGGCAACCGGCGCAGCCTCCGGAAGGGCTCGTAGTTGGCAGGTTGCTCCAACGTCTCGGGTGGGAGAGTTCAGCTAGCACCGGTCTTTGCTGCGACCGCCGCCGGTATTGGCATTCCTCCCACTCGATTTCCTGTTGCCACTGTGCGGCCTCTTGTGTAGTGGGCCGCTCCGGTCCTCCTGGCACAGCCGGTAGGTTAAGGGTGGGTCCTTCTGTTGAGGATAAAGAATTGAGTATCCAAAAATACTTAATTCAGCCATTTCATAGACTCAGTTATATAGTTCAGTAGATGTGAACTAACTCACATATTTGTGAATGCTTTTGTTTCTTACTAACATGTATATATGTATATTGTATATTCAGTGTATTTTCCTTAAACTCAGTGTATACTAGGATATATATATATATATGTATAGCTTGAAGATGGCCACCATTTCCTGTTCTCCACCCAAGACAGATCGACAAAGAAATTCCTGGAGCCTAGACTGACCAATCAACGGAGAATATGCAGATCTCTCTACGTCATGAAGCCCTGACTTACGATACTTGATTGGACTAAAACTTTTGTTCACACCCCCTTACTGTTTGGTCTAGAGTTTCTTTCAAACAATAAAGAACACACTTGGTTGAGAGCTAGTCATGGAGATAGATGTAACTGACTTGCTGTGCAGTTATTTTTCATTCTCGTGTGCACACATGACATTTTAATTAGAAGCAGCAGCCGGATATCAAGAGATCCTTTGAGTCTCATCATCATCGTCATTCTGACCTTGACAACTGGCGACCCAGATGGGACTACCGTAAAGGGTGAGTCAGAGCTTCCATTTTCCGGACGTCTGGGGGCTACTCCACAAGTATCCAGGTGTTGCTCGATATCAAGGATTTGATCACCCTTTCGTTTCCGCGGTAAGCATCATATACATTGTGTGTGCTGTTTTACCTGTGGTTCGAGAGACACCTGGCGAAAGTGGGTGGTCACTAGTCCGGAGAATGGTAGTGCACCGGAGACCTAACGGTGTGACTGTCACCCGCCGGTGGGCTAGAAGGACCCAGCTCCCATAGGGGCTAGGGGTAGGTTGTAAAGTATCCGGCTGTCTGTAATTAGAAATGGGGTGTTTTCTTGAGTAGCTGTTTTTATTTGTATATAGGTGTATAGTTAATCAGGCTTGTGATTTCTCTGTTTGGTTCTCGGAGAGTTAATTGTCTGTTATTGTTCACGGAGGGAGAGAAAATGGAGGCTAAGGAGCTGTTGTCTTTGTTCTGTGTCTGCAGCCTCTTAGACAAAGAAAGCAGGGGGGGGGTCTGTTAGAGCCCAGGGATATCCATGACAGTCTTTCTATTGAGAACAAAGAATGCAAGGGGGGAGCAGAAGCAGCTACATCTTTACATTCTTACACTCAGAGGAAGCAAAAAGGTGGGGGCTATATGTCTACCAGCTGCTTGAGACAGAGCGGAGATCATATTACACAGCTCGGTCTCTGCTGCCTTTTAGCTGACAAACAAGGGGGGTGGAGGAGTGAACAGGCAGAGACAAAACAGCGCAGCTCTTTGGAGCGAGGAGGGGTCAGTGGGCTGCAGCCTTTGTATCGTAAAGCAAGCAGAGTTGTAATG
The DNA here is from genome assembly GCF_048569485.1 of Anomaloglossus baeobatrachus. Classification (NCBI taxonomy): domain Eukaryota; kingdom Metazoa; phylum Chordata; class Amphibia; order Anura; family Aromobatidae; genus Anomaloglossus; species Anomaloglossus baeobatrachus. The sequence continues at coordinate 425,163,201 of NC_134357.1, forward strand.
ATTTGAAAGAAAAACAAGTGTTATTTTAGTTTGGATTTGAGAGAAATTAACTAGTTTATGCGTTTTTCAGCATTTTGTAATCGTTGGTTTGTTTTTGGAACAGAGAGATAAGGGAATTGGCGTGTCCCCCAGTGTTTTATTTATATATATATATAAAATACATCGATTCTTGTGTTAATAGCCGGAAATAGGAACACGTGGAGAACGGTATTAGTATCCACGTGTTGGACGCTGAAAAAGTGCGTCCGCTTACACGGGAAAGAGGGGGAGGGATTCCGGTGGTGGAGAAAAGTGTTTTGAACCAGCGTATTCCCCTGAGTATTAACTCATGCACTGCTATGTGAGACGCCGGAAAAATAGGAACGTACGAGGAACGGTATTGTATTCGTACGTTGGACGTCGCAGTATGTCCTTATTGCATAGTAGGGAAGCGGGAAGAGGGTTCAGTTGGATGTGGCCAATCCAGCTAGAGCACTGTATACTCTGTTCAAGAAGAGATTGTTTTTTAGTAGAAGCTGAGAACGCTGTCGCCCTAGTTACAAAAAACGGAAAAAATATAAAAGATTGCAAAAAAGTTGTGTAATATCGTTGGACTACCACTAGATGGCAGGCTGCAACCCATGTATTGAAGTTCAGATTAATCTGTAGTGAGTTTATAATGAAGAACAAAGACCTCATTCACTGTCTGTTGCTGTTTGTAGAATCACTAAATGTGTTTCTCTAGCGGTGCCTCATTGTTCTGCTCTAGAAGTCATTATATCTGGTGCTAATCAAATCTCTCCTTTGTATGCTGAAATGCAAATTTACAGGCACCAAAAGTATCCCTGGTTTACTACGTAGTTCCAGCCACTCCCAGTACACCCAGGGAGTCACAACATGGATGTTACACCCGGAAGTCAGGTGCCTGGAACTTCCTGTGGCAGCCGTCTTGCTACACCCACTGATGGCAGTACACCTCATAAGCCACACCCCTCGCAATGGCTCTTTGTTCAAAGCTCTCCACCCATCCCCGGTGGGAGGTGTTCTCTGGTATATATGACTAACACATTTGAATAAGCATAAATAGTATATTTGTTTACTCAGTTATCCCATAAGTGCAAGTCAAAGATAAGTAAGTGAAACTTTTACAGAATTGATGTGGAAAGATCTGTTCACATAAAATCAATTGGTATTTTAGAAGTCCTGCAGCATTATATCAAATAAAATAGAGGAAGGTAAATATATATATCTTTGTATTATGTTAGTTAATTTAAGACAAAAATCGTAAACGACTTACCCCTACTGATGTCAAAATGTATCAAATCCATTTGTAAAAAAGGAGTTAGGAAAAATGTATAATGCATTCAATGTAGATATGGGTAATGAATGTGTTCACTGCTACGTCTTTGTTATAACAAAGGATGAGTTTTTTTTCTTCTTCCTGTCTCGCTTTTAAGAGACAGGGATGGAATGTGTCTTGATGGAATGTGTCTCTCTCCAATAGTGACGTAAGTTTGGTTTAACCCTTAGAGTTCAGGGTTTCCCATTTTTAGTTTGCTGTTTATACCTGAATAGGGAATATTAAATTTTATGGGATGTGCGATATAATTTGTGTTGTTTTGTGTTTAATGGCGATTTATTTGAACAATATATTTTTATTTTGTGACTCTATCACCTTTTCTGTTTTTACGATTATTTCTAAACAATTTATATATTTTTGCAGGTTAGTCGCCTAGTCACAGCTGTCATTTAATCATGTCTCAGTTGTTTCTACTATGAAAGGTTTTTCTTTTCTTTATGGATACAGTGTTTATTGTAAGGTTTTTAAAATTTTCCAGTAATGTATAGTGTTCTGAGATGTACGTTATTTTCAGTGTTTGTTCATTTTAGGTTTTAGTATGTGGCTAATTTATTACCTGCTGTTTTATCTTTTCTTTTAGGGAATACCAGTATACAAATGCTGAATTTTGCCATATTGGTAAATAAACAATTAAACAAGGGGGGAATAAGGTATTAATTATATTCTCCAGTTTCTTGGAGGGTGCAGTAGGCATATTAGATAGGTTTTGAAGCTGACCTTTTTCCCATAAGTTATGTTTATTAGATTATTACGAGGTATATCTGTTAACTGAAATAGGAAAGTCTTGTCTTATATGTTTATTTGTTTATTTGTTTGTTTATTTATTTAGTATTCTCAGTCATGTGAAGTATAGATGACCACTAACTGTATTATGATCAGAGATAAAGTTATAAGAATGATCTAATGTATATTTTTTAGTTTTTGTTTTTATAGATGAAACCAGATGGTGGTCGATTCTGCACTGGATATGCTGCTGTTTACACCACATGAGGTAGTCTAAATTCGACCACTCCCTCCAATCCTATCGATACAGGAGACAGTGATGTATTAATGCCTCTCTTGATGGGTAGAACAGGAGTGGGTAAGAGTCTTTAGAGGTGTATGTAGGTTGTAGATTTCTTCCTGTTGTCAAATGAATTAGGTATGCCGAAAAGAAAGTCTAGATCTGAGCTGATGGATTCGGATGGAGATCCTTGCACAGGTGCAGCTGACCAAGAAGCAGTGAACGGGCCTAGAGTTGAGAGTCTTTCACCAATACCGACCATGCCTTGGTGACCTTGGTCACGTCAGTGACTTCTGTCACTCCTTGTGTTCTTAAATCCCTACAGGAACAAGCAAAACAACAAGGAATGGAGTGTGACATGCAGGGAGCCAGCTGACTGAGGAAGGTCTGTGGACAAAGGGTGGTAAGCTTTCTCTGCCATGAGAGCTCTTCTTAATGATGGCCCAGGTAACATCTGTGAAAGACAATTGTCAGTGTGTGCTTTGGTGACACCGGGTTCAGTACCCAGGTGGGCAGATTCACCCAGTCTTGTGAGACAAGTGCCTAGGACGAAGTGAAAAAAAAACTGTAAAGAGTCCGTAGAAGCACCCTGCACCTGCTCTACCCATTCTTAGAGACTGCAAACTGATTATAGATGTATATCATGAGCACGTTGTATGCAAGTCTGTGCGTGTTGTGTAAATTTCTCTCCAGGTTTGGTCAGAGGCATTCCAGTGCAGAAAACGACATTATTGTTGAGAAGCACATGAAGGTGGTATGTAAAGAAAAATGTGTTTACAAAAAGTGTATATTTTATAGAAAAGTGGAAACTAGTAAATGGTGTATAAAATGTATATGTTCTGTTTTCTTTTTGCAATAAGCAGGTCTTTATGTAAGATGTTTTTTGGTTTAGCATAGGCATGTATATTTTTATATAATTGACTGAATAGTGTGCTAAACAGGTGTATTCTCTAATTCCAGATCTTAAATCAGAGCTATTAGCATATGGTCTCCAGTCAGGAGACTGATTAATCCTAAAGGACAAGCGAGAAAGAGCTATGAGTCAACACTAGAGGAGCTGATCCAACCACAGAAACATCTATGGATCCACACCTCGCATTGTAGAAGGGTTAATCAACCAGAGCTGCACTGAGCGTTCTGCTCATACTTATCCTTTTCAGAAAACCCTGTACAGTCTAAAGCTGGTGTCACACTAAACGACAGCGACAACGACGTCGCTGTTACGTCACCATTTTCGGTGACGTAACAGCGACCTTGTAAGTCGCTGTTATGATCGCTGCTTAGCTGTCAAACACAGCAGAAGCAGCGATCATAACGTCGCTGTGCTACATGTTCAGAGAGCAGGGAGCCGCGCTTAGCGCTGGCTCCTTGCTCTCCTGCAGCACACATCGGGTTAATTAACCCGATGTGTGCTGCAGCTACATGTCACAGTTCAGAGAGCAGGGAGCCGCGCTTAGCGCTGGCTCCTTGCTCTCCTGCAGCACACATCGGGTTAATTAACCCGATGTGTGCTGCAGCTACATGTCACAGTGCAGAGAGCAAGGAGCCGCGCGCACTGCTTAGCGCTGGCTCCTTGCTCTCCTTGCTACAGTATACATTGGGTTAATTACCCGATGCGTACTGCAGCCACATGTCACAGTGCAGGAGCCGGCGCTGGCAGCAAGAGCGGAGGCTGGTAACCAGCGTAAACATCGGGTAACCAGGGAAAGGTCTTCCCTTGGTTACCCGATGTTTACGCTGGTTACAGCTTACCGCAGCTGCCAGTGCCGGCTCCTGATCGCTTCATTTCGTCGCTCTCTCGCTGTCACACACAGCGATGTGTGTGTCACAGCGGGAGAGTGACGACCAAAAAATGAAGCTGGACATTCAGCAACGACCGGCGACCTCACAGCAGGGGCCAGGTCGTTGCTGGATGTCACACACAGCGACAGCGACGGGACGTCGCTGCAACGTCACAGAAAATGGTGACGTAGCAGCGACGTCGTTGTCGTCGTCGTTATGTGTGACACCAGCTTTAGACCAGCATTGCCAGAACAGTTAGAAGAGAGGACTTAGAGAACCTTGAGACATGGGAAAGTCCAACTACAAAGGGTGAGGACTCGCCTAGGAGTCCTTGGTCTCAAACCGGTGAAGAAAACCCCTTTCCCCTTTCCGCCCATGTTTCAACGTTCAGTTAGGCAGGTTTTTCAACAGATCTTCCTACCTCTCTTCCTAAGGGAACACAGTACCCTTAGAATTTAGAAATGGCAGAAGTAAGTCTTTAGGGGGGACTGTTGAGGATAAAGAATTGAGTATCCAAAAATACTTAATTCAGCCATTTCATAGACTCAGTTATATAGTTCAGCAGATGTGAACTAACTCACATATTTGTGAATGCTTTTGTTTCTTACTAACATGTATATATGTATATTGTATATTCAGTGTATTTTCCTTAAACTCAGTGTATACTAGGATATATATATATATATATGTATAGCTTGAAGATGGCCACCATTTCCTGTTCTCCACCCAAGACAGATCGACAAAGAAATTCCTGGAGCCTAGACTGACCAATCAACGGAGAATATGCAGATCTCTCTACGTCATGAAGCCCTGACTTACGATACTTGATTGGACTAAAACTTTTGTTCACACCCCCTTACTGTTTGGTCTAGAGTTTCTTTCAAACAATAAAGAACACACTTGGTTGAGAGCTAGTCATGGAGATAGATGTAACTGACTTGCTGTGCAGTTATTTTTCATTCTCGTGTGCACACATGACATTTTAATTAGAAGCAGCAGCCGGATATCAAGAGATCCTTTGAGTCTCATCATCATCGTCATTCTGACCTTGACACTTCTGCAGCCGCAGTCTGCTTCGGGCGTCCTCTGCCCAGGCTAGTCGCTACTAGTGCGGCTACCGCAGCTTGCTGTCTTCCTGGAGTCTCCATCTTGCTCGGAGTCAGCGTTTCTGGTAATGGCGTCGGGGTCAGTGGAGATGCTGGAGGAAGTGGAGGCGGGCTTACTTTTCCCGCTCTTGGGTATACTCTACCCCCAGTCTCACACATCAGGTCGACCCCTACGCGGCGGTTCTTCTTTTTCTCTGGAACACCGCCCACTTCACATATCTTCCTTCGTGCCCTGGGACCGGCACCTCCCCTCTTTGGGCGGAGTACTCCGAACTTCTTTTTCGGCACCGGCCAGCCCCAGGCTCTTCTTTTGGCGCCAATTCTGCGCGCGCTTTCTGTGTCTTCACAGACAACGGCCATCTTGCCGCCATCTTGTGCCCGGTCCAACGCCTTAGGCACTTCTTCCTCTTCCTACCATGGGATCGGGACTCTTTTCCAATAATCTGGATCCAGTGTCCTCGGCATCACTTGATCTCCTTCTTCTTGGAGCGGGACCCCTTGCATATGATCCGGATCCTGCCGACTACGCCACATGTAACGGGGTGCCAGGGGTGCCTCTGGGCTTGTAGTCGTGGCCCCTTCTGTCAGGCTTACCCCTGGCTCCGCCGTCACTATCGGGACGGGAGATGTCTTGGTGGGGCAGAGTGTGGTGGTGCAGATGTCGTCCGATGTATAAACACTCTCCAGGCATGGTTCGATGCAAATAAAAGACATTCTTTATTTCACAACTCTTTCCAAAAACCGGCAGTTACAGATGACTTCACGTTCTTTTCTTAGCTGGGGAAAGCCTGCCCTGACGTCTCCTCCAGTGGGGATGTGCCCGGCTACTCTACTTCACCTGGCTCCCACTTATGGCTACCCACAGCCCGGACCCACACCGGGACTGCTTCGCACTATGAGGTTCCGCCCGCTCCTTTTCTCTCCGGCTTCCCTGTTCTTCCAGCTCCCTTCTTTCTTTCTTTCTTTCTGCCCACTCAGCTCCACACTCTGCCCCTGGCTGTTTCTTCTCTCCCGTCCTGGACACAACTGACTTTTACACACTTCCTTTCCCCCTAAGGCTAAGTTCACATTTCCGCTAAAATCTATCAGTCACAATCCGCTGCTCTTGTAAACAGCGGAATCCGTTTAGCGGATTCCGCTGCTCCCATAGACTTGTATGAGCAGCGGATTGTGACTGATGATGCTGCGTTGCACCCTCCGCCCGACTGATCAGTCGTGGAACGACTGACCGCCGGGCGGGAGGAACGCAGCATGTAACGTTTTTTGAGCAGTGAGATCCGTCGGATTTCGCTGCGCATGCTCTCTGGCTCCCTGCACACGTCACCAGCTTTGGTTGGTTACCCGATATTTACCCTGGTTACGGTGCAAGGAGCCAGCGCTAAGCGGTGTAGGCCCGTAACCAAGGTAAATATCGGGTAACCAAGGTAAACATCGGGTGCTTTGCTGTTACCCGATATTTAGGCTGGTTACGTGTGCAGGGAGGCCGACACTTCCCCGCTCGGCCCCGCCCCCTCCCGCACTCCGCACATGTATGTACACACACACACACACATACACTCACCTGTCCCCAGCCATGCAGACCGCAGCACTTCCACTGACATCCTCAGCGCCTGGCCCCGCCCCCCGCTCGGCTCCGCCCCCTCTCGCACTTTGCATGTGCACACACATACATACATACATACATACATGCACATACACACACTCACTCACTCACACATACACTCACCTGTCCCCAGCCATGCAGACCGCAGCACTTCTACTGACATCCTCAGCGCCTGGCCCCGCCCCCCGCTCGGCTCCGCCCCCTCCCGCACTTTGCATGTATACATACACACACACACACACAGATACACTCACCTGTCCCCAGCCATGCAGACCGCAGCACTTCCACTGACATCCTCAGCGCCTGGCCCCACCCCCCGCTCGGCTCTGCCCCCGAACTCCGCCCCCCGCACACAACGGAATCCGACAAAGAATTCTGTTCTTTGTCATCCGTTGTACAGCGTTGAACAGCGCATCAGTCACATGCGTCAAGCGACGCATGTGACTGATACAAATCAACGGAAATGTGAACTTAGCCTAAGCTGCCGGCTCCTCCTCCCTCCTCTACAGTTTCTATGGGGACAGCATTAACCACTTCAGAGAAAACCTGTGCTTCCTTGTAAGGGGTCTGCCCACCCCTTACAGTACCAGCAACAGTGGGAAAGGGGGGTGAAACAGGTACATGGACTCAGACTGACTCATACTCCCCTCTCCCCACTGTTGCTGTTATAGCTGTGCTGCGGATATGTTTTAACGTAAAGTGGAATAAAGCAAGTGATTTTATGCATAAGGTGAGAGCTGTTGATCTATTTATTGGCCTAAACATGCAGGGATTACCTGCCATACACAATAATGCCGTAGAAATGTTGGCTACTGGCATTACTGTGATTGGCCGGCCGGATTTCGTCATTGGGTCTTATATGAGACCCGGGGGTGCGATGCTCGGCACAGTCTCCTCTGGAAGCAGTTCAGGGAGAGTTGATCTAGGAGGGAGAGGTTAGTTTAGAGCAGGGTTTGTAAACTTGCATTATTTAGTGCTTTTCATGTGGCAATAAAGCGTGTTTTTGGTCTTGTTTGACTTAATAAATAATAAAAAAACGGTGTGGGGTCCCCCCCTATTTTTGATAACCCAGCAAAGGTAAAGCAGCGTTAAGCCGGCCGCTCTGATGAGAGTTGTTGTCACTACCCTGCATCTGTGAATAGCTTTACTTTAGGCCCCCTTCACACGTCCGTGAAAATACACGCATGTATATTACGTCCGTTTTTTGGGTCCGTTTTCCGTTTGTGTCCTTTTTTTTGGTCTGTGTGGCATCTGTGTGAACTGCGTAAGCTAGCCGTGTGTGCGTGTGAAACTTAACTGACGTGTGTGTGTGTTGTCCGTGTGAAATGTCCGTATGTGATGCTAAATGTCATTGATACATACCCGCAGACAGCAGACAGAGTCGCGCGCTGAGAATGAACTTGGGTGAACTTCACCCGACTTCATTGTCATACCGGGGCTCTGTCTGGGTGTCGCATCCTGATTAGCGGTCACCCGTGAAGCACTCACCGGTGACCGCTAATCCCCTGAGTGACTGAACTTAGCAGTGCGATTAGCGCTGCCTTCACTCCGGCTACCCGTGGCTAGCTGGATCCTCCCCCCGTGACCGCAACTCACCTGTGACTTCATCGCTGTCACTCGGGAGACTTGCTGTCACAGTTGGAGGATCCAGCGGTGGCCGCGGGTAACCTCAGTGACAGCTCAGCTGATCGCAATACTCACCTCAGTTGCTGCGTGGAGCTGACAGGAGCGGCTGTGTATTCTGCTGCTCCTGTCACCTGCATGTAGCAGAGCTGGATGCGACGCTGGAGGTCCGTGGATTACGCCAAATATGGAGGGCTTTGTTGGGGTTAATAAATTGGTGACGAGGGAATTGGTTTGTGGTTTTTTTTCTAATAAAGGATTTTTCGTGTGTGTGTGTTTTTTAACTGTAACCTACAGATTAATCATGGAAGGTATCTCGGGGAGACGCCTGACATGATTAATCTAGGATTTAGTGGCAGCTATGGGTTGCTGCCATTAACTCCTTATTACCCCGATTGCCAATGCACCAGGGCCAATTGGGAAGAGCCGGGTACAGTCCCAGAACTGTCGCATCTAATGTATGCGGCAATTCTGGGCGGCTGCTGACTGATATTGTTAGGCTGGGGGGCTCCCCATAACGTGGGGCTCCCCATCCTGAGAATACCAGCCTTCAGCCGTATGGCTTTATCTGGCTGGTATAAAAATTGGGGGGGACCGCACACCGTTTTTTTTAATTATTTATTTTTTTTACAGCACAGTATAGACCCGCCCACAGGCGGCTGTGATTGGCTGCAGTGAGACAGCTGTCACTCAGCGTGGGGGCGTGTCTCACTGCAACCAATCATATGCGCCGGTGGGCGAGGAAAGCAGGGAATACGAGATTGATTAATGAGCGGCCGTTTTTTTCAAAATAGTAAAAGCCGCCGGAGCAGTGAGAACGCCATGCAGCGCCGCGCCGGTGATCGGGGGGAATGGTGAGTATGAGAGAGGGGGGAGACTGACCGACAGACTGAGAGAGGGACAGACAAGACAGATGAAGTGGCCGTGGGTAAGACCGCGGCTGAATTCCCATAATCTGCGCCAACAAAATCCCCACGCTCAGATTTTATGCAAGGGTACATTTCTTTACTGGTAAATATCTCAATGACACACGCAGCTGGCTTAGCAGCACACATAACCAGAGTTTGCTATCCGGGTCTCTAACTTCGGACACACGGCGCAGAACACAAAAAAAACAGCAATGATAAACAAGGATTCTGTCCCTGACTTGCCCTATAGGTTATATTACCAGTCCAAAACACAAGGAGGGAGGGCTCCCACGTAGCAGGCCTGGACTCCGGGTAAACAGCGGCGACTCCAAGGGAGAGAGATGGAAGATCTTCAGCCCTCTCAACAGAGGACTAGCTTACAGTCTCTTGGTAGGGAGGAAGGAGACGGTCCGGAGGTCCCTTGAGTCCAGTATCACATCTGCAGCAGTTCTGGCAATCCCTCACACTTCAGCGATGAGGGAAGTCCGAGGCAGGTCTGTTCAGGTCCAACTCCAGAAGCTCAGTGTGCTTTTTCTCGCACTTTTTCTGTACAACAAGTGCCTGTGGGAGGGGATCAGATTTTACAGCGTCCGCCTCTTAAGCAATTTCAGCACTTGTCCACAAGGTGGCAGCACCATCCTGTGTAATGTCAGTCTCCATGTCCTTTTCAATCACAAAACAGTCAGAGCTGCTCGCCTCGTTACACAGAGAGAGACAGACAGACTGAGGGAGATTGACCGACATAGAAAAAGAAAAAATGACCGACATCGCTAGAAAAAAAACACAAACGGGCTGCTGTCCGTGGTGCTGATCTTCGGTCTCCAGCCCTGCCGTCTCCCCGCTGCTGCTGCTGCCGGCCGCAGGGAAGTGAATCTATATATATAATTGCCTTATTCTGTCTGTCTGTCTGTCTGTCTTGCTCAAAATTGTGTCATGACAGTGACAGTGTCATTACAGTGATAACTGTTGGATGGCCGCTGGGCTCGGTCTGGCCCCCCCCCCACGGATTGGCCGCTCGCCTCGGCCTGGCCCCGCCACCCGCATGGATTGGCCGCTCGCCACGGCCCTCCGCACGCATCGCCCGCTCCAACGTACACCGGCTCTTGGTACCCATGTGCAGGGAACCGGCATACGCTGACGCCTCGCCCGCACGGCCCCGCCCCCGGCGGACATAACTTTGCGATGCTGAGATCGTGACGGAGCCGGTGTACGCTGGTAACCATGACACACATCAGGTAACTATAAGAAGCGCTTCCCTTAGTTACCCGATGTGTATCATGGTTACCAGCGTACACCGGCTCCCGGTACACATGTGCAGGGAGCCGGCATACGCTGACGCCTTGCCCGCTCGGATTCGCCCCCGGCACACGTTGGCACGCTCGGCCCCACCCCTGGCGGCCCCAGCATGGGGGATGGAGCACGATGTGGGGTGTGCAGCATGGAGGATGGAGCACGATGGGGGGTGTGCAGCATGGGGGATGGAGCACGATAGGGGGTACGCAGCATGGAGGATGGAGCACGATGGGGGGTGTGCAGCATGGGGGATGGAGCACGATGGGGGGTGCGCAGCATGGGGGATGGAGCACGATGGGGGGGTGCAGCATAGTGGATGGAGCACGATGGGGGTGCGCAGCATGGGGGATGGAGGACAATAGGGGGTGCGCAGCATGGGGGATGGAGCACAATAGGGGGTGCGCAGCATGGGGGATGGAGGACAATAGGGGGTGCGCAGCATGGGGGATGGAGCACGATGGGGGGGTGCACAACATGGGGGATGGAGCACGATGGGGGGTGCGCAGCATGGGGGATGGAGCACGATGGGGGGTGCACAGCATGGGGGATGGAACACGATGGGGGTGCGCAGCATGGGGGATGGAGCACGATGGGGATGCGCAGCATGGAAGATGGAGCATGATGGGGGGTGCGCAGCATGGGGGATGGAGCACGATGGGGATGCGCAGCATGGGGGAAGGAGCACGATGGGGGTGCACACCTCCCCCCGAAACACACACACCGCCACACGCGCACCGCACAACACACCACACACACACACACACACACACACACACACACTGGGAACCACAAACACTGCCCTAAACAGACACCCATACACACACAGACACGCCGCACACACACAACACCCAACACACAAACACCGCGGCATACACAAATATACACACATACCGCGCAACACACACATATTGCACAAAACATACCTCCCCCCAAAATACACACATGCACCCCACAGCCACACCCACACAAACCGCGCAACAGACACAGCACAACACACACACAATGCTGCAGGACACACAGAACTCCACACACAACGCAACACACAAACAACACCGCTCTCACACCCACACCCAGACAACACCAGAACATTTACAGCGCCCTAACACAAACACTCGGCAACTACACACAACAACATCTATATATATATAACAAAAATCATACATTAACTACACAATACGTAAATTCTAGAATACACGATGCGATAGAATCGGGCACCTTCTAGTATTAAATAAGCATAATGAGCGGCGTGTCGGCAGCAAGTGGCAGCAGCGGCAGAAGACAAGAGGGCTGAAGAAGGAGTAATGTTTTTTTTTTTCTCAATGGCACGTGTTTTCTCCGGCGCATGTCACACAGGAACCGCATCCCACACTACATCCGTGTGGTAACGGGTACGGACCGTGTGACACCTGTGCTGTCGGAGAAAACACTGACATGTCAGCGTGTAGAAAAACGCACACACGTACAAACGCACATGGACACACGTTCCATGTGGTTTTACGTGTGTGCCTGCTACAATAGGGTAGCATTGCTGAACATGTCTCCGTGCCTCCGGTACGTGCAAAAAATGGCAAACACGTACCGGAGACACGTGCGTGTGAAGGGGGCCTCACTGGTATTCAGTCTCCAAGCTGCATTAGGGATTGTGGATGACGACGGAGGAGCTTCGTGTGGGGGAGTCTTTATTCAAATTAACTATTTTTTGTGTGTGTCTTTTTTTTCTTTTTCATTTACTGGTTAGTAATGGAGTGTCTGATAGATGCCTCTCCATCAGGGGTTTACATAGAAATCATGGGGCCCCATAGCAAAAATTCTAATTGGGCCCCCCCCTTCCAAAAAAAATAATATTTTCTGGGGTTACAGAAGAGCATATCACAACTTTATAGCCAGGGCTGTATTTTGCCTTCATGCTGCCCTAGGCACTTTAATTGGTCGCACCCCTTATTGACAACGTAAAACTGAGTTTCGCACACGACATCTGTTTAAGGCAGATCTACTCTGTAAAACACTTTAAAAAGTATCAATGAGAAATGAAGGGCACTAACCCCCCCCCAATGGGGGATCACCACAGGCACATCAAAACATAGCATGAGTATAAAATATTCCCACCATCTCCACTTATATACTGTGACTGGTCACACTGCCCCTAATATATTACACACTGCCCTCCCTTATAAATTATACCCACCACACCTTCCTCAATTATGAAATATGATTCTGCACATTGACCTCACATCACGCTGCCCCCTCCACAGTGTTCCATGCATGCTGCCCCCTCCTCACAATGTCCCATGCATGCTGCTCCCTCCTCACAATGTCCCATGCATGCTGCCCCCTCCTCACAGCGTCCCATGCATGCTGCCCCCTCCTCACAGTGTCCCATGCATGCTGCCTCCCTCCTCACAATGTCCCATGCATGCTGCCGCCCTCCTCACAATGTCCATGCATGCTGCCCCCCTCCTCACAGTGTCCCATGCATGCTGCCCCCTCCTCACAGTGTCCCATGCATGCTGCCCCTCCTCACAGTGTCCCATGCATGCTGCGCCCTCTCACAGTGTCCCATGCATGCTGCCCCCCTCTCACAGTGTCCATGCATGCTGCCCCCTCCTCACAGTGTCCCATGCATGCTGCCCCTCCTCACAGTGTCCCATGCATGCTGCCCCCTCCTCACAGTGTCCATGCATGCTGCCCCCCTCCTCACAGTGTCCAATGCATGCTGCCCCCTCCTCACAGTGTCCCATGCATGCTGCCCCCTCCTCACAGTGTCCCATGCATGCTGCCCCCTCCTCACAGTGTCCCATGCATGCTGCCCTCCGTCCTCACAATGTCCCATGCATGCTGCCCCCTCCTCAAAGTGTCCCATGCTTTCTGCCCCCTCCTCACAGTGTCCCCATGCATGCTGCCCCCTCCTCACAGTGTCCCATGCATGCTGCCCCCTCCTCAGTGTCCCATGCATGCTGCCCCCTCCTCACAGTGTCCCATGCATGCTGCCGCCCCTCCTCACAGTGTCTCATGCATGCTGTCCCCTCCTCACAGTGTCCCATGCATGCTGCCCCTCCTCACAGTGTCCCATGCATGCTTACCCCTCCTCACAGTGTCCCATGCATGCTGCCCCCTTCCTCACAGTGTCCCATGCATGTTGTCCCGTCCTCACAGTGTCCCATGCATGCTATCCCCCTCCTCACAGTGTCCCATGCATGCTGCCCCCTCCTCACAGTGTCCCATGCATGCTGCCCCCTCCTCACAGTGTCCCATGCATGCTGCCCCCTCCTCACAGTGTCCCATGCATGCTGCCCCCTCCTAACAGTGTCCCATGCATGCTGCCCCTTCCTCACAGTGTCCCATGCATGCTTCCCCCTCCTCACAATGTCCCATGCATGCTGCCCCCTCCTCACAATGTCCCATGCATGCTGCCCCCTCCTCACAATGTCCCATGCATGCTGCCCCCTCCTCAGTGTCCCATGCATGCTGCCCCCTCCTCACAATGTCCCATGCATGCTGCCTCCTCCTCACAATATCCCATGCATGCTGCCCCCTCCTCAGTGTCTCATGCATGCTGCCCCCTCCTCACAGTGTCCCATGCATGCTGCCCCCTCCTCACAATGTCCCATGCATGCTGCTCCCTCCTCACAATGTCCCATGCATGCTGCCTCCTCCTCAAAATGTCCCATGCATGCTTCCCCCTCCTCACAATGTCCCATGCATGCTTCCCCCTCCTCACAATGTCCCATGCATGCTGCTCCCTCCTCACAGTGTCCCATGCATGCTGCCCCCTCCTGACAGTGTCCCATGCATGCTGCCCCCTCCTCACAGTGTACCGTGCATGCTGCCCCTCTCCATGAGCTCCTAATGCTGCCTTCCTCTTTTCCATAATGACACCTCCATGCTGCCCCATTCATCATACTAAGACCACCACACTAGTGCTTATGCTGAGACACACACACACACACACACACACACACACACACACACACACACTACCCCACTCTTGATATTGACTCCCCTACATTGTTCCACTCCATACTGAGCCCACACATGCTGCCCCTTCTGCATAATGAGCTCCCAATGCTGCCCCCCTCTTATTCTGAGTCCTTACACTCCCCTCCATCGATATTGTCATTGCACTATCCCTCAACCCTTATCCTCTGTCTCTAGCATTGGCCTTTCTCTCCCATTCCCCTAGCAGCAGCCTCTCTCCCCCCGCCTCCAGCAGCAGCCTCTCCCCCAGCATCAGCCTCTCTCCCCCCAGCCTCCCCAGCATCAGCCTCTCTCCCCCCAGCCTCCCTCAGCATCAGCCTCCCTGCTCCCAGCTTACCCCAGCATCAGCCTCTCTCCTCCCAGCCTCCCCCAGCATGAGCCTACTCCAGCATCAGCCTCTCTCCTCCCAGCCTCCCCCAGCATCAGCCTCCCTGCTCCCAGCTTCCCCCAGCATCAGCCTCCCTCCTCCCAGCCTCCCCCAGCATCAGCCTCCCTCCTCCCAGCCTCCCAGCCCCTCCTCCTCCAAGCCTCCCCCAGCATCAGCCTCCCAGCCTCCCTGAGCATCAGCCTCCCTCCTCCAAGCCTCCCCCTCCACCTCCCAGCCTCCCCCAGCATCAGCCTCTCTCCTCCCAGCCTCCCCCAGCATCAGCCTCCCTGCTCCCAGCTTCCCCCAGTATCATCCTCCCTCCTGCCAGCCTCCCCAAGCATCAGCCTCCCTCTTCCCAGCCTCCCCCAGCATCAGCCTCCCTCTTCCCAGCCTCCCCCAGCATCAGCCTCCCTCTTCCCAGCCTCCCCCAGCATCAGTCACCCTCTTCCCAGCCTCCGCCATCATCAGCCACCCTCAGCATCAGCCTCCCTCCTCCAAGCCTCACTTTCCCCCTCCCAGCCTCCCCAGCATCAGCCTCTCTCCTCCCAGCCTCCCCCAGCATCAGCCTCCCCCAGCCTCAGCCTCCCTCCTCCCAGCCTCCCCCAGCCTCAGCCTCCCTCCTCCCAGCCTCCCCCAGCATCAGCCTCCCTCCTCCCAACCTCCCTCAGCATCAGCCTCCCTCCTCCCAACCTCCCCCAGCATCAGCCTCCCTCCTCCCAGCCTCCCCCAGCATCAGCCTCCCTCCTCCTAGCCTCCCCCAGCATCAGCCTCCCTCCTCCCAGCCTCCCCCAGCATCAGCCTCCCTCCTCCCTCAGCTTCCCTCCTCCAAGCCTCCCCCTCCCCCTCCCAGCCTCCCCCAGCATCAGCCTCCCTCAGCATCAGCCTCCCTCAGCATCAGCCTCCCCCTCCCAGCCTCCCCAAGAATCAGCCTCTCTCCTCCCAGCCTCCCCCAGCATCTGCCTCTCTCCTCCCAGCCTCAGCCTCTCAGCCTCTCTCTCTCCCCCCAGCCTCCCCCCCAGCCTCCCTCTCCCCCCAGCCTCCCCCAGCATCAGCCTCTCTCCTCTCAGCCTCTCTCTCCCCCCAGCCTCCCCCCAACCTCAGCCTCTCTCTCCCCCCCAGCTTCAGCCTCTCTCTCCCCCCAGCCTCAGCCTCTCTCTCCCCCCAGCCTCCCCCCCTGCTTCAGCCTCTCTCTCCCCCCAGCCTCAGCCTCTCTCTCCCCCCAGCCTCCCTCTCCCCCAGCCTCAGCCTCTCTCCCCCCAGCCTCAGCCTCTCTTCCCAGCCTCCCCCCAGCCTCAGCCTCTCTCTCTCTTCCCAACCTCCCCCCAGCCTAAGCCTCTCTCTCTTCCCAGCCTCAGCCTCTCTCTCTCTCTTCCCAGCCTCCCCATAGCCTCAGCCTCTTTCTCTTCCCAGCCTCCCCCCAGCCTCAGCCTCTCTCTTCCCAGCCTCTCTCTCTTCCCAGCCTCCCCCCAGCCTCAGCCTCTCTTCCCAGCCTTCCCCAGTCTCAGTCTCTCTCTCTCTTCCCAGCCTCTCTCTCTCTTCCCAGCCTCCCCCCAGACTCAGCCTCTTTCTTCCCAGCCTCCCCCAGCCTCAGCCTCTCTCTTCCCAGCCTCCCCCCAGCCTCAGCCTCTCTCTTCCCAGCCTCCCCCAGCCTCTCTCTTCCCAGCCTCCCCCCAGCCTCAGCCTCTCTTCCCAGCCTCCCCCCAGCCTCAGCCTCTCTTCCCAGCCTCGCCTCAGCCTCCCTCTTCCCAGCCTCCCCCCAGCCTCAGCCTCCCTCTTCCCAGCCTCCCCCCAGCCTCAGCCTCCCTCTTCCCAGCCTCCCCCCAGTCTCAGCTTCCCTCTTCCCAGCCTCCCCCAGCCTCAGCCTCTCTCCCCCCAGCCTCCCCTTGCATGATTATAGTGGACAAAAAGAGGCATCGCAACGATCATCAACTAACCTGTAAGGTGCCCATACATTCTAGGCTCTGCCTTACCTGCTCCGGTGCCCGCCGCCCTGCTCTGGCTGGCTCCTCTTCTGGCTGGCTCCAGCTTCAGACGCGTCCTCCTCCGCGGCGTGTGTCGTCTGCAGCATTGGATGCTGCAGCACGGGGCAGTGAACTGATTGTCGCGCCCGCGCGCCTCTGACCCCGGAAGGGCAGGCGATGGAACTTCCGGGGTTAATCAGCTCACTATGCCTGGCGCCCGCCATGTATTTAAATAGACAGAAGTGCGCCTCTCCTCCCTCTCAACCCCCCCCCCCGAACACAGCCGAGTGTAACGGAGGGAGGGACGGGGGGCGGGGATGTAAAAAAAAAAAAAATAAATAAATTTATATATTTTTTTTTTTTTTTTTTTTTTTGCTGCCAGAAAGTGCCGCCCCCCGCAACGTGCCGCCCTAGGCACGGGACCACGGGTGCCTAGTGGCAAATACGGCCCTGTTTATAGCCCTTATTACATAGTAATTTTCCTCCTATTGAAGCCCCTAGAATCCCCTTTCATTGTACCCAGAACTTATAATGGCAACAAAAATGGCCCCACAGACACTGTATGATCCCCCACAGTAAATTCCTCCACAGTACCCTCCACACACACAGTATGATCACCCTGCTGTAACACCCTTCAACTACCCTGGCAATGAATGGTGACCTCAACACAGTAAGATCCCCAACTGTGACCCCCACACAGCACTCCAGGCAGTATAATGGGCGTACATATAGTATAATGGTCTCTACTATAGCCTCCAAATAGTAGAATGGCCCCCACACAGCCCTCCGCATAGTAAGATAGACCCCAAACAAACCTGCACACTATATATATGCTTGCATGCAGTATAATAGCCCTATAATAACTGTAAATAAATTAGAAAGCCTTCCCCATAGCCCTCCAAATAATATATTTAGCCCTACAAAGCCTTCTATACAGCATAATGGGCCACACATAGCCCTCCATAAAGTATAGTAGGCCCCACATAGTCCTCCATATCGTCTAATGCACCCCATAGTCGTCCATTTATTATAATGCATCCTCCATATACTGTAGGTTAATGAATCCTATAGTCCTTCATATGTTATAATGCACGCCCCATAGTTATTCATATATTATAATGAAACCCATAGTCCTTCATTTTGTATAATGCACCTCAGTCTTTCATATAGTTTAATGCACTCCTCATAGTCTTTCATGTATTATAATAATAATAATAATAATAATAATAATCTTTATTGCATTGCATATGCATTCTTATTCCTCCATATAACATAGTGCAACCCACATATTCCTCCATATAATATTATGCAGGCCCCATATGAGATTTAATGTTGATAAATGTAAAGTAATGCACCTAGGACGGAGTAATCCTATAACTGCGTATACATTAAATGGAAGTAAACTCGGGACTACAGAACAGGAGAAGGACTTGGGTATTCTCATTACAAATAAGCTGAGCAGCAGCACTCAATGTCAAGCAGCAGCTGCTAAAGCAAACAAGATTTTAGGGTGTATAAAAAGAGAGATTAGATCCCGTGATCCCAACGTATTGTTACCTCTCTATAAATCACTTGTAAGGCCACATCTGGAATATGGGATCCAGTTTTGGGCTCCGCATTTTAAAAAGGACATTCAGACGTTAGAGTCAGTTCAAAGGCGGGCAACTAGACTACTACAAGGAATGGAAGGCCTCCCATATGATGACAGGTTGAAAAAGTTAGATATGTTTAGCTTAGAAAAAAGACGTCTCAATGGAGATCTCATTTATATGTATAAATACATGTGTGGTCAATATAAAGGACTGGCACATGACTTATTTCTTCCAAAGACAATACTAAGGACCAGGGGGCACTCACTGCGAGTGGAAGGAAAGCGATTCCAGCAGCTAAATAGGAAAGGGTTCTTTACAGTTAGAGCAGTCAGACTGTGGAATGCCCTACCACAAGAGGTAGTAATGGGCGATACTATAACAGCTTTTAAAAAAGGGCTGGATGATTTCCTCAGTACCCAAAACATTGTTGGTTATAAATGACTTAGTGACCAAATGTAGAACTGGTGGAGGAAGGTTGAACTAGATGGACCTAGGTCTTTTTTCAACCTAAGTAACTATGCAACTATATTCCTCCATATAGTATTATACAGATCCCATTTTCCTCCGTATAGTACAAAAAGAAGAGGTTTCCAGCATCCACATATAAAAATTTTCAAAAGCTTCATTGGAAATCCATGTTAAAAACATGCAATAAAAGAAAAACCATTAAGGTGACATGGTCAGGAAGATGCGTTTCGGACGTCTAGTGTTCTTATTCATGGTCCCTCTAGACGTCCAAAATGCGTCTTCCTGACCAAGTCACCTCAATGGTTTTTCTTTTACCGCATGTTTTTCACATGAATTTCTAATAAAGCTTTTAAAAATTTTAGACGTGGATGTGGATGCTGGAAACCTCTTCTTTTTGTGCCCATCAAGGAATTGCCTCCCATTTTCTGTGCACCATCCCAGGATCAAGTCTCCATTCAGTGGTGAGCTGGACTTTCTTTCTATTCCTCCATATAGTAGTATGCAGCCCCCATATAGTATTATGCAGCCCCCATATAGTATTATGCAGCCCCCATATAGTATTATGCACCCCTAATATTCCTCCATATAGTATTATACAGCCCCCATATTCTTCCATATAGCATTATGCAACCCCCATTTAGTATTATGCACTCATTATATTCCTCCATATAGTATTATGCACCCCTTATATTCCTCCATACAATATATATGCCCCCATTATATTTCTCCATACAGTATTATGCATCCGCCATGTTCCTACATATAAAAAATAAGAAATAACGTTTGGAACTCCATTCTATGTCTGAACTGGGTGCAAAACCAACCCCAACGTAGAGAAATACTTTGGCGTAGTGTTGGGGCTCTATTGCATTGATCAATTCAGTAGCTAAATTTCTCTTTATTCATATATTCATGGCAGTAATGCAGGTTCCATTTTTCACATTTCATTCTTACATATAGCTATTGAATTTTTCATGTCAGTATTCACACAGCAGTTTCTGCTATTCCATGTATTCCCCTTACATAGTCACTGGTGTGCATACCTTATCTCCCCATAGTGATGTTCCTACATATAGCATTATACAGCCTGTTATGGTCAGGAGATCGTTGATATTCCTGTAAATATCCCATTCAAGGGTAAACTCCCAATCAGTGATAGGGGCAACCCAAGAACTATGAACTACTACCCCAGAAGTCTGGGAGGAAAAAAAAAAAACAGGTATATCCCAAAACTAGAGCACAAGAGTGGTTGGAAACTACATGGCAGCAGCCCCCTGAATATATATATATATATATATATATACACACACACACAGAACTAGAAATAATGGTGGAGCGTGCCTACTCTACCGAGATGCCTCGTCACCGCCTAAGAAACTAGCTATCCTCAAAGATGAGGAACGGAATGCTCACTTGCCTGAGATAAGCCCCAAAGGGATAGTTAAAGCCCCCAACATATATTGATGATGATATAAAAAGCAAACAATACACAGTAGGTTAGGAATGGACTTGAACAAAGAGAGGCCCTGCTAACTAAGACACAAAGGATAGGATAGATCACGTGGTGCAGCCAACAAAAACCCTAATATATGCCAACTCCTGATGATCAAAATTCCCTTAGGACTACACAATATTACACCCACTACATCAGGGATCTGTTGTGCAGGACACCAGACAGGATTAGCATCCAAGAGAGATTGTGTCTCAAAAATGGCTTAGTAGCAACTGCCATAGACAGAAAAATATTCAATGTCCAACACGATTAATAATGAGCAGTACATAGAAGTGGAATCCTAAATACAACACTATTCATAACAGCAGCCCATATAGAGTATTGCGCGCTCAGATATGGTATTATGCACCCCATATACTTTTAAGCAACCCACATAGTTCTTTGGCCATATATACATACTCACTTCTCCTCATTTCCCCACTGCTCCGGTCTCTTCAGCATGTCCACTATTTTGCTGCTCTGCACATCTCAGCACAGCGGGCAGTAGTGAAGTCATCGCGCTCCGCTGTGCTGCCAAGTCAAAGCGATGCCGACACAGTGGGAGAATGATGAGATACAATTAAAAGTGCGATCCCCGACTGGGGGGAAGTAAACACATTATTGAGGAGCAACATACATGTTACTGAGCTGCAGCATACATGTTACTGGGGGCGGCATACACATTACTGGGGGTGGCATACACATTACTGAGGCGGTATACACGTTACTGGGGGTGGTATACACATTACTGAGGGGGAATAGGCGGCTGGCATGTTACTGGGGGCGGCATATATGTTACTGAGCTGAAACATACACTTTACTGAGGGGGAAATACACGTTACTGGGGCGGCATACACATTAATGGCTGTGACTAACATCTTACTAGCGGTGGCATACATGTTACTGGGGGTGGCATACACGTTACTGAGGGCGGCATATGTGCCGTCCCTGCAGCGGTCGAACCGCTCGGATCCGTGGGGGTAATTACTCGTGGCTCGAGGGTCTCCGGATCCAGGGGCTAGGGGCTACACTCAAATGGAAAAGGGGATATTTACAGGGGAGATATAGTTTGTGACGCCACCCATGGTGTACAGTAATTGGGAGTACCGCCGCTGCCGTTGGGAGTACCCGGAATGATGGAGTGGGGCAGCTAGATGTCGTTACCCTCCACGGGAAGGGGAAGGCCCCGGGACTCTGGATGGTGTGATGGGAGGCAGGGGGAGCGCAGGCTCGCTGGTTGCAGTAGTTAATCAGGTACTCACTTAGCAACAAAGCAGACGCTGACAACCGGGTAAACCAAGTCTCTGGGTGCCACTGCCCTCTAAGGGGAGCTCGTCCGGGTCCCGTCCCCTGCAGCACTGCCTGGTGATCTGTGGCCTGCCTCCTGGCACAGAATTTAGAGTGTCCTTTGGGGCCCATCAGCTTGGAGCTTTCCGTGCCCCGCTCCCCACTATGGCTAAGTGAAAGAGCCTGAGGGCTGCTTGCTTCGAAAGCCCTATCCCCCTCGTTGTGCTAGTGCCCCTGATCTCTGAGCTTCTTGGGAACAGTCCATAGAGGCCATGTCCTCCACAGGTTAATTGCCGGGTCGCCTGAAGCTTCTCCCCGACCTAGGGTCTGTGTACCCCGTCGTGCCTTTGACCCGGACCGGTAATTAGGCCTAGGCTGCTGACTGTCCTCCAAGACAGGTCCCAGGCACCTAGCCTCAATCCCCTGCGACCGGGGGTCCGACTCCTCTAGGTCCAGACCACCGTCTGCGACATAGTCTGGTTCTCCTCTGGGAGCTCCAACTCCCAGCTTCCTCAGAGCTCCTCACAGCTTGAGGGTCACCACTGCTCTGAACTGACACCTCCCACCTCCTACCTATTCCAGCTTAAGCCGACCACTGGTGTGCCTGATAGGGTGTGGTGCAAGGTGTATCTAGATTTTTATTTGCTGATGGAGGCAGTACTGCAGGATAGAAACCCAGAACCATGGGGGATTGAATCCTGCACGGGGAGAGAAAGATTGTGCAGTACCCTGTGACAACCTGAATAGTCCAGGGGCGTCACACATACACGTTACTGGGGGCGGCATACACACTACTGGGGGCGGTATACATATTACTGAGGGGGAATACACGTTACTGGGGGGCATACACGTTACTGGGCGCGGCATACACATTACTGGGGGCGGCATACACGTTACTCGGGGCGGCATACATGTTACTGGGAGCGGCATACACGTTACGGGGGGGTGGCATACAAGTTACTGGGTGAGGCATATATAAAGTCACTGTATATAGAGCTTATCAGTCACTGTATATAGTGTTCATCAATCATTGTATATAGAGCTCATCAGTCACTGCATATAGTGCTCATCAGTGACTGTATATACAGTTAGGTCCAGAAATATTTGGACAGTGACACAATTTTCGCGAGTTGGGCTCTGCATGCCAGCACATTGGATTTGAAATGAATCCTCTACAACAGAATTCAAGCGCAGATTGTAACGTTTAATTTGAAGGTTTGAACAAAAATATCTGATAGAAATTGTAGAAATTGTACACATTTCTTTACAAACACTCCCCATTTTAGGAGGTCAAAAGTAATTGGACAAATAAACCAAACCCAAACAAAATATTTTTATTTTCAATATTTTGTTGCGAATCCTTTGGAGGCAATCACTGCCTTAAGTCTGGAACCCATGGACATCACCAAACGCTGGGTTTCCTCCTTCTTAATGCTTTGCCAGGCCTTTACAGCCGCAGCCTTCAGGTCTTGCTTGTTTGTGGGTCTTTCTGTCTTAAGTCTGGATTTGAGCAAGTGAAATGCATGCTCAATTGGGTTAAGATCTGGTGATTGACTTGGCCATTGCAGAATGTTCCACTTTTTTGCACTCATGAACTCCTGGGTAGCTTTGGCTGTATGGTTGGGGTCATTGTCCATCTGTACTATGAAGCGCCGTCCGATCAACTTTGCGGCATTTGGCTGAATCTGGGCTGAAAGTATATCCCGGTACACTTCAGAATTCATCCGGCTACTCTTGTGTGCTGTTATGTCATCAATAAACACAAGTGACCCAGTGCCATTGAAAGCCATGCATGCCCATGCCATCACGTTGCCTCCACCATGTTTTACAGAGGATGTGGTGTGCCTTGGATCATGTGCCGTTCCCTTTCTTCTCCAAACTTTTTTCTTCCCATCATTCTGGTACAGGTTGATCTTTGTCTCATCTGTCCATAGAATACTTTTCCAGAACTGAGCTGGCTTCATGAGGTGTTTTTCAGCAAATTTAACTCTGGCCTGTCTATTTTTGGAATTGATGAATGGTTTGCATGTAGATGTAAACCCTTTGTATTTACTTTCATGGAGTCTTCTCTTTACTGTTGACTTAGAGACAGATACACCTACTTCACTGAGAGTGTTCTGGACTTCAGTTGATGTTGTGAACGGGTTCTTCTTCTCCAAAGAAAGTATGCGGCGATCATCCACCACTGTTGTCATCCGTGGACGCCCAGGCCTTTTTGAGTTCCCAAGCTCACCAGTCAATTCCTTTTTTCTCAGAATGTACCCGACTGTTGATTTTGCTACTCCAAGCATGTCTGCTATCTCTCTGATGGATTTTTTCTTTTTTTTCAGCCTCAGGATGTTCTGCTTAACCTCAATTGAGAGTTCCTTAGACCGCATGTTGTCTGGTCACAGCAACAGCTTCCAAATGCAAAACCACACACCTGTAATCAACCCCAGACCTTTTAACTACTTAATTGATTACAGGTTAACGAGGGAGACGCCTTCAGAGTTAATTGCAGCCCTTAGAGTCCCTTGTCCAATTACTTTTGGTCCCTTGAAAAAGAGGAGGCTATGCATTACAGAGCTATGATTCCTAAACCCTTTCTCCGATTTGGATGTGAAAACTCTCATATTGCAGCTGGGAGTGTGCACTTTCAGCCCATATTATATATATAATTGTATTTCTGAACATATTTTTGTAAACAGTTAAAATAACAAAACTTGTGTCACTGTCCAAATATTTCTGGCCCTGACTGTAGAGCTCATCACAGTATATAGTGCTCATCAGTCATTGTATAAAGAGTTCAGCAGTCACTGTATATAGTGCTCATCAGACACTGTAAATGTGATGCCCTGGACTAGCCAGGTAGTCACAGGTAGGCCCTTGCACAAACACCTCCCTTTAATAAGGATTTGATGTTCTCTTGCCAATGTCCTGATGAAGGGAGCTGTGTCTCCAGAAACGCAGAGAGATATGCCTTGACGAGGCCTTGGGGCTCAGTTACATTGATCAATGCGATTGCTAAATATCTCCTTTTTCCTAATATTCATGGCAGGTATGCAATTCATTATTCACATGTTCAAATTAGCAAGTAGCATTTTTCATTGTATATTCCAATATTTGTCCATATGCTTGAGGCATTATACTATTATATAAGTTTGATGTGCAGCCTTATTCGTATATAGTATGTAAATTTTGGCTTGCACTCATAATATATATATATATTAGTGCTCACTTCAGTTATCCTATTCAGTTATATGTAATTTTTTTTCTGAATGTGAACACAGCTCCGCCCCTTTCGGCCATGTTTTTTCCATCTCCTATATAAGAAAGTCCTTAGTTACCCCTCTCCACCCATAGCAGTTTTTAATTGCAATGAGATGACACACAGTTAGGGTCACAGAGCTAGGGACCCCAATATAGAGATATGCCTTGACGAGGCCTTGGGGCTCAGTTACATTGATCAATGCGATTGCTAAATATCTCCTTTTTCCTAATATTCATGGCAGGTATGCAATTCATTATTCACATGTTCAAATTAGCAAGTAGCATTTTTCATTGTATATTCCAATATTTGTCCATATGCTTGAGGCATTATACTATTATCTAAGTTTGATGTGCAGCCTTATTCGTATATAGTATGTAAATTTTGGCTTGCACTCATAATATATATATATTAGTGCTCACTTCAGTTATCCTATTCAGTTATATGTAATTTTTTTTCTGAATGTGAACACAGCTCCGCCCCTTTCGGCCATGTTTTTTCCATCTCCTATATAAGAAAGTCCTTAGTTACCCCTCTCCACCCATAGCAGTTTTTAATTGCAATGAGATGACACACAGTTAGGGTCACAGAGCTAGGGACCCTAATATAGAGATATGCCTTGACGAGGCCTTGGGGCTCAGTTACATTGATCAATGCGATTGCTAAATATCTCCTTTTTCCTAATATTCATGGCAGGTATGCAATTCATTATTCACATGTTCAAATTAGCAAGTAGCATTTTTCATTGTATATTCCAATATTTGTCCATATGCTTGAGGCATTATACTATTATCTAAGTTTGATGTGCAGCCTTATTCGTATATAGTCCAGAAACGCATAGACTTGTGCATGTTATTAAAGAAGCATTAATCTCTTCCTGGATCCATTGAGTTCTTGGCGCGGAATTAAGACCCTTCTTCTATCACTCTCTGTTATCAGCCAACTTTGGGACTGCTGCCTGGACCTGGATCTTATATATGCCTGTATAGTGGTTGTGACTGGCACAACCATTATAGGTGAGTGTGTTTTTATTACATATCTTCCTCCCCTTTTTGGGGTAAGACCCTATTGCGCTTTTCTTTCCACAGTTTCTCATCCCCTTAATAAGGTGACAGCAGCCAACCTACAAAACCCTTGTCACCTCCCTCAGGGTTTGATGTTCACACCAGGGGGCGGAGCCAGGTGGTTGGCCACACCCACCGAGGAGTACACAGGCCCTGAGGCAGGAAAAACAGAGAGTTGGAGTTCAGGCAGTTTCCCGTGGGGAGCAGAGTTAGATTGGTCTTGACAGTGAAGTGGAGCGGAGTTCAAGTGCAGACCTGTGTCCAGGTCTGCCACAGTCTAACACCAGGTGTCTGGGTCGGAGCCCAGTCACCTCTGGCAAGGAGGCAGACTGTGGTGGCCGCCTGCAGGAGCTGGGATTGCAGCCGGTGGAACCGTAAGGGACCGGGACCGGGTAGTGGCCCGCCGGTACCGAACCGGGGAACCGATTGGAAACCGAAGCACCAGGAAGGGTACTCAGAACCAGTACGAGGCCCAGAAACCACTGGACCGAGTCGAATCCACTGATTGAGGACTGGACTTTAGGTCCTTTCCCACCTAAGACCCGACTGAAGACAACAGCCCAACCATAGGGATAGAAAGCCACCGCCCAGGCATCGAGATCCCACGGGCTAGCGTCTGCGGGCAAACGGGCTCTACTGGCACACACAAGGTTGGGGAGCGGACTACCGTTGCTCAGGCATATGAGTCATCATTTCTACCAAAAGAGAGGTGCAGGAGAAAGGCAGAAACCACCAACCTGAAAAAGGGAATAGCGCAGCCGGCTGCGGGCACCGTCCACCATCTTGTTTGGTTTACCAGAGACTCCAGCGTGTCTGTAATAGTGAGTACAACAGTGCCTTCTGGCCGTTTACCACGCCGCACCGTACCGACACGCCAGCACGCATCCATTCCCCTGCCTCAGCACCTCCTTCGGGCCCCCAGGACCATCTTCCCCTACCCACGGAGGGGTCAACACCAAGCTGCGCAACACCGTCCCCGGGAGCCTAGTCAACGGCAGCGGTGGTGTCCATCCATTCACCACAACCCGTGGGTGGCGTCACGAACCTAATCCCCAAACAGCCGCGGCCCCGGCCATGGACCTCTCCACCGAACACCACCCCTCACGTAGCGCCAACTCCCCTTCAGAGCGACGTGACCCCCGGATCCGGGAGGAGCTCGAGCCACCTACCGACGAGCACGGACCCGAGCGGCTCGGCAGCCGGCTGAGCACCGGGGCGGTACATATATAGAGCTCATTAGTAAATGTATATAGTGCTCATCAGTCAATTTATACAGAGCTCATCAGTCACAGTATATAGAGCTTATCAGTAAATGTATATAGTGCTCATCAGTCAATTTATACAGAACTCATCAGTCACTGTGTATAGAGCTCATCAGTAACTGTATATAGTGCTCATCAGTCAATTTATACAGAGCTCATCAGTCACTGTATATAGAGCTCATCAGTAACTGTATATAGTGCTCATCAGTCACTATATATAGAGCTCATCAGTCACAGTATGTAGAGCTCATCAGTCACTGTATATAGGGCTCATCAGTCATTCTGTATAGTGCACATCAGTCACTGTATACAATGCTCATGAGTCACTGTGTATAATGCTCATCAGTCATTGTATATAGTGCTCACTGCAAATATTTCAAAAAACTGACCCGCACATCCTACAAGTGTGTATAGGTGCCAGCTGAAAAAACCTAGCAAATACAAAATGGATACAGCCGCACACTAAATGCCATCAATGTATAAGGGAACTCTGGTACTGCATTACTGCTATATGAAAAAATGAGATTTTTAGTTTATGAATTGGCCAATGCATGTAAGCCCGGAAACCAACGGCAAGCTAAATCTCAATATTCCGGGTACCTAACTAAAATGCCACTATCTAGGTTAAAAACATCCTTGTCTGGGCAGCTAGACTAAAAAAAAAAAAATCTAACTTGAAATGCCACTATGTGGACTAACCTCCATGTCTGGGCAGCTAGGACTCCTGGTATAAGGATTATGAACACAGCCTGGTTTATAGGGCGGAGTGCTCAGTCAGAAAGAAACTCACTGCAAATATTTCAAAAAACTGACTTGTAGGATGTGCGGGTCAGTTTTTTGAAATATTTGCAGTGAGTTTCTTTCTGACTGAGCACTCCGCCCTATAAACCAGGCTGTGTTCATAATCCTTATACCAGGAGTCCTAGCTGCCCAGACATGGAGGTTAGTCCACATAGTGGCATTTCAAGTTAGATTTTTTTTTTTTAGTCTAGCTGCCCAGACAATGATGTTTTTAACCTAGATAGTGGCATTTTAGTTAGGTACCCGGAATATTGAGATTTACCTTGCCGTTGGTTTCCGGGCTTGCATGCATTGGCCAATTCATAAACTAAAAATCTCATTTTTTCATATAGCAGTAATGCAGTACCAGAGTTCCCTTATACATTGATGGCATTTAGTGTGCGGCTGTATCCATTTTGTATTTGCTAGGTTTTTTCAGCTGGCACCTATACACACTTGTAGGATGTGCGGGTCAGTTTTTTGAAATATTTGCAGTGAGTTTCTTTCTGACTGAGCACTCCGCCCTATAAACCAGGCTGTGTTCATAATCCTTATACCAGGAGTCCTAGCTGCCCAGCCGCCTGCCGGAAATCGATCACCTGGCCCCTTCTAACGGTGCCCTGGGATCCTTTGCGGGCCTTTCTGATCCGCACTTTGGAAGCCAGGTTGGACGCCTCTACGGCCCTCCGCTTCTCTTCACGGAGTTCCCGTTCTTGCTGGAACCGCTCCAGCTGGCGTGCGCAGGCGATGTGGGTGGCAAGCGGGGTCTCGTCAGGGCGTATGGGCTGGATCAGTCCTAGGTCGCGGACCGGAGCTGCATCCCAATTCACCCCCGGTGAGTACGCACCCAGCAGGTCGGTAGGAGGGCTTGGCAAGGGGCCTACCAGGTCATCGGGACCCGCTGGGGTCAGGGAGTCTTCTGCGCTGCCGGGGGCTGTTGGGCCTGCTGTGACCTTGGTGCGTTCAGTGGACACCTCCTGCAAGCCTGCAGGAGGGCTGGGCGGTGGCACTTCATAGTGCCCTGGGTCTGGACGGACTGGGGCAGCGTACAACTTACCCAGGTGTTCTTCGACGGCCTGCTCTCGGTGGCCCACAACCTCAGGTGCCGCCCGCTCCTCCTCGGCACTCGCCCCTCCAGCTTCATATTCGGTCCGCTTCTCCACCTCAGCTTCCAGGTGAGCAGCTCCACTTCCTCGCGGAGCAGGTCTAGCAGGGGATCCATCTGTCGGCTCCCTGGGGTGCTCGGCGGCAGGTGCTCGGCCATGCTTCCTGCCTGGTTCCCGCTCGCCGCTGCACTGGCTAGATGCTCGAACACGCCACTCGGCTGCACCCTTTTTCATGGAGGCGGGGCCGGGGGCTGCCCTGGCGCCAGGCGCCAAACGGGTACCCAGCCCATCACAGCTGGCACCGCTCCACTCACGACCCAGTACATTCTTGCGTTTGTCTGGTCTGGCATTAAGGGTCGCTTTTGCCAGCCGCTCGGCTTCTTGTTACTCCATTTTACTTTCTCCGCTGTGCATCGCGGGCTCCACTTCGCGCTCTTTTTCAGGACCAAGGGGGCGGGGCTTACTTTCTCGCCCTTCTCCAGGCACGCCCCTCTTCTTTCCGCGCTCAGCGGTCTCAATGGCGGCAGTTTTACAGTCAAACACTCTTTAAACACGGTTTCTCAAGGCGCACAGTACCCGGTGGGGCCAGGCATGTTATCCTGTTCGTGACGCCAAAGTTGACTCGCCCACCCCAGGGCTATGGGACACCCGGTGCCGAGCCGGACTAGTCCGGTAGTCGTCTGTGGTGGCGGGGCCCGACTCCGTGACCCTGGTGGGATCAATTAATATGACTTCAGTGGGGGTGATTAAAGTTTATAATATTCGTGACGCCACCTGTGGTTTGCGGCTATTAAGCCGCCGCTGCTGTGTGAGGCCTCCGGGGCTGGTGGAAAGGCAGCTTGGATGGTCCTGCTCCCCACAGGTGGAGCGGTGCCCCGGGGACACTGTTGGTGCTTGTAAGTGTCGATGTAGTGAAATAACGGAGACAACACCAGGGGGTGCAGTTTCAAGATGTTTACTCACGATGGTTGTTCAATACGGCAGCTGTCCGGTTGCCCACTGGGGTGCTGGAATCCCCTGTCAGGGACCTCCGCTGGTCCCGGGTAGATCTGAGAATAAAAGCCGGTGCACCCCTCTATTGTGTTCCTCTCTTCAGCTGTCTTCTAAGCCTTGCCTTTGCTGGATGAACCTGGCTTGGCCTCCACTACAGCCTCCGGGCCAGGGCTTGCCTAGTGGGTATTCTACCCCCTTTCCAGAGATTCTGCAGTGGGCTGTGGCCCTGGGCGCTTGAAGCCACCCTGGACCTCGGTTTTTACTGTTGGAATTGACTTCTCTTCCTCCAGTTTCTAGGGACCGTCCCCTGTGTGCAGCTTGATCCCTCCACCTGATCTTTCTATGGAGCAGGCCACAAGCTTGGAAGCTTTACAGTGGCCCTGGGATCCCCTCTGTTGTTCTGCTGTGGTGTCACCTGAGCCTATCTGGGCCTCAGGGTCTCCACCAGGAAGCGTCACTTTCTCTGCTGTTTCTCTGTTCTCAGCTCTCCTCCTACACACTCCCTCTCCTCTGCCTCCCGCAGACTAACGTCTAACTGAAACTTGACTTTCCTGTGTCTACTCTACACTCTGTTCGCTCCTCCCACCCACCCAGTTGCTAAGCTCTACCCTATGGGAGCAGGGATGGGTCTTACGGCCCCCCAGCATGCAGCCTGGGGGGGGGGTTGCTGCCACTGTCCCTGGTCCCTGTGTGTGCCTAACAATCAATGGGTGTAGTGCAGATTTACTTTTGGACCGGCGTTTACTCATTTCCTTACCCAGGATGGGACATCACAACGCTGGCTGGGGTGCAATGTTCGTGTGGCGACGGAAGCCTCAGGGGCGCCACACACAACATGAAGAGATGGAACACTGGCGTGTCACGATGCCCCCGCTGAGATCACAATAGCGCTGCTGCCTAGAAAGCCAGCTGCATAGCAAAAGTTGCTCTTTGGGCGGGATGGTGGGCTAGGGGAAGGGGGGGCAAACACTTTTCTTCCCGGGTGGTAGGGGGATGACAGGGGAAGGGATGCGGGTGGTGGGAGGGGTGCAGAGGGCCGGGATTGGAGGCTGGCAGGGGAAGGGAAAAGATTAGGGTTTGGGGATGTTGGAAGGGCTTTCTATGGGTAAGGATGGGAAACCGTGGCAGTGACGGAAAGTCGAGCAGCCTATTCTGTCCTTTCCTGTCTTTTTGTATCATGAATTGGAAAGACCGCAAGGGGGAGGGGAGGTGCTTGTGCCCAAAAGGAGGAGTTATTCAGATTCATTGCAGTGGGCGGCGGCTGCAAAACGCACCATTCTTCTTGTTTTGCCTCTGCAAAACAGCCTTTTCAAGGGTTGTCTTGGGTGACAAAATGTCTTCTGTAGGCGTGGGTTTGTCTCCATCTCCCTAAGATGTGGCCAGCATAGGCCAGGGTGCCACCCAAGGCCGAAACCAATTCGGGTTATTGCTTCTCAGCCTTTTGGCTAAGATCAAGTGTAGTTTCGGAGGACGCTACCTTGGTCGGTGCTGGAAGGTGCCTGGGATTGCATGATTGCCGGCCTTGGGGGAGTGTGTGCACGCCTTCTGGTGACACATAGCCCTCTTGTGCCTGGACGGTTCCCTGGCAACGGGAGGCGATCACCTTTTTTATTTTTAAGTCCTACCGATAAACAGAAAAAAAAATCAATCTGTTCTTATCAGTTTAATATCTGATACGTCCCCTATCTGGGGACCATATATTAAATGGATTTTTAGAACAGGGAGATGGAAGAAGAGCTTGCTCTGTCCACTCCACGCATTGACCTGGTATTGCAGTACCTCCAGGACCGGTGCACCGCTTCTTAACCCAGTTTCCAAAAGCAGAACTCAATTCACCTGATCAATATTAGCCCGATTAATGAATTGAAAGAAGGCATACAACTTCATATGCACCTCAATTTGGCCCATTCACTTTTGACACTTTCCCCTATTCTTATCTTTCACACTTTTTACTTGCTTTATTCAACCAAAAGCTGCGCCAAATAGCAAACTCATCACCACTCAACTTGACCAACTCTGCTATGTCCCGTGCAGTTTCTTGTTCTCAATCTTAACTAGATCATTTGCAATTGAATGGAATAGATCCCTTTTGGACAAAGTGGATTCAGCTGCTGCTGCAGTGACTGCAGGTGTGAGAAGATGCAGAATTGGCATCAGGTGATATCTATCAGCTGCCACTCCAATTAAAGTTACCGTTTTATTCCTACCATGCATTGTTTTTCGGTGTTTTCTTTGAGCAATGATTATCTGTTTCCTGATCTGTTGGCTCCCTCTCCTGGAGCGAGAGCTTGCTTGCTCTTGGACTTTCAAAAAGAGGTCATGATAGACATTTAGCTGCTGAGCCCTATTGGGGACAGCCATGGGTGATCAATGTTTTGAAAACTGCTGCGAAGCATGATACGGCAACATAAGTAACGTCTAATACTACGAATGGGCGGCCTATGAAATGAATTAGTACTTTCATTAAGCATACTTAAATGGCTAATCGGGAAAAGACAAATTGTAAAAAGCCCTGTCAGAAAGCCCCCCTCTACCTTTTTTTTAGTCAGCTTTTCTGTAGTATGACTGTTGATTTATTTTCCGTTTGAACTGTGCACAACATGAAGAGATGGAACACTGGCATGTCACGATGCCCCCGCTGACATCACAATAGCGCTGCTGCCTAGAAAGCCAGCTGCGCAGCAGAAGTTGCTCTTTGGGCGGGATGGTGGGCTAGGGGAAGGAGGGGGCAAACACTTTTCTTCCCGGGTGGTAGGGGGATGACAGGGGAAGGGATGCGGGTGGTGGGACGGGTGCAGAGGGCCGGGATTGGGGGCTGGCAGGGGAAGGGAAAAGATTAGGGTTTGGGGATGTTTGAAGGGCTTTCTACGGGTAAGGATGGGAAACCGTGGCAGTGACGGAAAGTTGGGCAGCCTGTTCTGTCCTTTCCTGTCCTGTCCTGTCTTTTTGTATCATGAATTGGA
Organism: Anomaloglossus baeobatrachus; assembly: GCF_048569485.1. Taxonomy (NCBI): domain Eukaryota; kingdom Metazoa; phylum Chordata; class Amphibia; order Anura; family Aromobatidae; genus Anomaloglossus; species Anomaloglossus baeobatrachus. The sequence goes on from NC_134357.1 coordinate 425,196,415, forward strand.
AAGACTGCAAGGGGGAGGGGGGGTGCTTGTGCCCAAAAGGAGGAGTTATTCAGATTCATTGCAGTGAGCGGCGGCTGCAAAACGCACCATTCTTCTTGTTTTGCCTCTGCAAAACAGCTTTTCAAGGGTTGTGTTGGGTGACAACATGTCTTCTGTAGGCGTGGGTTTGACTCCATCTCCCTAAGATGAGGCCAGCATAGAACAGGGTGCCACCCAAGGCCGAAACCAATTCGGGTTATCGCTTCTCGGCCTTTTGGCTAACATCAAGTGTAGTCCCTTCATTGGGATTGTCTTGGTCTTGGCTGGGAGGGGCCCGGGCTTGCACCACCGCCGGCCTGGGGGGCTGTTGCGCCTTCTGGTGCTTACGTCCCCTTGTGCTGGTTGGTTCCCGGGCTCGGGATGCGATCACTCAGGCACTGCGCTTCTGTGTGGTGGCCTGCTGGCCTTCGGGGCTGCCTAGATTTTGAAAAATTGCGAAAAAAAAAAAATCTGTTCTTATCAGAACAAACTGAGCTAGCTACACTTGACGAGATACGATCAGGGAGACGAGCTCGGAAGCCCAGCCGAGACCGGAAGAGGGAGATCGGACAGAAGAAGAGCTCGGCAGAAAGAAGCAAGAAGACGAAGGCTCAGAGAAGACTCGGGGAGACCAGAGGAACTTCGAGGAGGAACACAGCGGGAGAAGACACCCGGAGAAGAATCCAAGATCCAGCTCCGGGAAATCAAGCAGGAACCAGCCATGGCAAGCAAGCCAGAGAAGGCAGCCAAGAAGGCTCAGGACCCAGGGACCTCCAGGAAGGCTCATCCAGAGGCTTCTTCGGCCCAAGAGGCCCCTACTTCCAACGCCGGCCAGCCGGAGGGAGCCCGGACGCCGCCTGAAAAGGCTCCAACCCTGGAGCCTTGGATGCGGCAGACGGTCGCCCTGAAGCTTAAGGCGGTGGATGGTAGGTTGCCGGACATGTCCAGCGACGTGTTCTGCAAGAAGATGATTCTGGATCAGGGCTTCTCCAGGGCGGAAACCCTGAGTGTCCAGACCTTCATGTCTGGCATTTTTCTGGTAACCTTCGCCACGGTGAATGCCTGCAGGAGATACTGGGAGGCGATGAACGCAGCGATGCCGGACTCTCCTTTTCATTCTTTTTTAGGATCCTGTCCTATACAGAGGGATGAGAAGAGGATTACGGTCTCCATGCGGAACCCACACACCCCAGGAAGAGACATTTCCACGTTCTTGGGACGCTTCTGCACAGTGGTGAGGGAGCCATCCCACATCCTTAACGGCAACGGATTCTGGATGGGTAAGTGGTCAGTAACCGTTCGACTCTACAGTGAGCCAGCATCCGAGGATGGTCTCCAGCACCTGCCCCCGACATTCTCTCTGGGAAACTCCTTTGGTCTCATCTACTACCCGGACATGCCACACAACTGCAGGAAATGTGGCGGGAAAGGGCATTCGATGAAGACCTGCAAGGAGGACGCCTGCAGGGTTTGCCGGGTGACGGGACACAGCTCCAAGGACTGTCCGAAGAAGAAGACTTGCAACCTATGTGGACAGGTGGCCCACCTTTACAAGGACTGCCCACAGCGAGAGAAATCCTGGGCAAGGGTGGCTGCGGCGACCCAGTATCGGGTAGTCACAGCTTCGTTGACTAAGGCAGCTACGACCAGGGCCACAGAGGCTAAGGACAAGGTGGCCAAGAACCTGGCAACCGTGGCTCCAGCCGAGGCCCCAGCAGCCACGGAGTCCAGGAAAAAGAAGGGTAAGAAAACTGTTGCCCCCTCCCTGGTCCCCCCCCCCCTGTCACCCCTGTCCAAACCCCACCCCCCCGGCCAACCCTACTGAGGATTCCACTACCTCCACCTCTTTTCCCTACTCCTCAGTTGGTCTCCTCACCCCTCCCCCAAAGCCCACTCTCCCTCCCCAGACCATGAGAGCAGAGGGCCTCAGCACTCCTGCATGTTTCACCGAGGAGGATTTTCCAGCTCTTGTTTCCTCAGGTACAGGCCAAAGGAAAGGAAGGTGGAAGATAGTCCTGTCGCAGAACCTTCCAAGCTTTTCATTGTGGATCCCAATCCAACCCAGGAAGAGGAGGATGGCCTCCTCCCAGAACCGGACATGTTGGAGCAGATGGTGGAGTCCCTTGTGGCCGAAGAAGAAATGGAGGCGTCGGAAGCCACTTTGGCACCATCCCTGCTCGATCAGCTAGAAGAAGAGGGTCTGCTGGAGATACCTTCACTGGCAGGTGCCAAAGAGGAAGAACCGCCCGACCGGAGTGGTAACTAAGGCACACCGCCTGCGCTAACTTTCTCTTTCCTCCAATGACTGCTAACATTAACATCTTTTCCATTAATGTTAGGAGCATCAGAGACAAGTTCCGACGTCAGACGATTTTTGCGTTCCTTAACACTCAGTCTAGTGATGTATTTTTCCTGCAGGAATGCTCCCTTCCCTCCTCTAGGTCCTTCAACCATCTGGCCAGGGAGTGGACCCATGGCCCATCCTACTGGTCCGGCGGAGGCGACTGTAGGTCCGCAAGGGTCGCTGTGCTGATCAGGGGAAGTGCCTTCACATTGGACTCTGTTCAGGAAATTGTCTGCGCCAGGTTACTGCTCGTGGATGGCACCTGGGCGGGAGAACCTGTCAGGTTCATCAATGTGTATGCTTCTCCTGTGAAGAACGATCGACTGGAGCTCCTCCAAGCCCTGCGCCCTCAGCTCGCTACCGCCAGGACGGTAGTGATGGCCGGGGATTTCAACTGCCCGATTGAGGAGGATGGACGCAGTTCTGGAACGGCTGCCAAGTTGGACGTCACATCCAAACTGCTCATTGGGATGGTGACCGAAGCCTCTCTTGTGGACGTTGTGGGCTCCATCGGACACGGATCTGTGAACTATTCATGGTGCCGATCCCATGGCTCGCTGCGTTCCAGGATTGACTTTGTGTTTACCTATCGGGCAGTTGGGCGGAGTGGGCACTCGATGGTCCCCTGCTTCTTCTCTGACCACAGAGCCATTCACTTTCAAGGTGCACTGGGCCATGGCTTTCCCATTGGCCCTGGCTCCTGGAAGCTGAACTGCTCTCTGCTGGAAAAGGGTGAAGTTCTGGAGGAGCTTAGAGCTTCCTACTCCACGTGGCGGGCCTACAAGGCAGGCTTCCAGTCTGTTTCTGACTGGTGGGAATACGTTAAACTCGAGTTCCGTTTCTTCTTTCAGGCAAAGAGTCAACAACAGGCGTGTCTGAAGAAGAGGGACTTCAGGAGACTCCAGCGTGAGCTGCATTCCCTGCAGGACCTTCTTCGATGCGGCTGGGACGTGAGAGAGGAGCTGGAGGAGACTAAGAGGAGCCTGAAAAGGCACTTCGAGGAGGAGTCCAAGCGAATTGTCTTCCGTTCCAAAGTGGAGAACCTGGAGAAGGGTGAGAAATGTAACTCGTTCTTTTTCAGGAAACTCCACGCCGGTCACACGCCCATGAATGAACTACGAGATGAGAGTGGAAGCATGCGACGTGGGAAAGAGAACGTGATGAAGGTCGTCAGCGACTTCTACCTCGAACTCTACGCCCACAAGACTACTGACCCCAAGGCCACCGATAAGTTCCTGTCAGGTATCACTAACCATCTTGACCCTGCAGACGCGGCAGCCATGGACGTTCCTCTGACGGTGGACGAGCTGCTCTCGGCCGCCAAATCCTTTAGTTCTGGCAGGACACCGGGTAGTGACGGCCTCCCAGCAGAGCTCTATGTAGCGCTGGGAGACCTAATCTGTCCGGACCTGTTAGGGCTGTATGAGGAGATGGTGGTGGAGGGCAGAATGCCTCCATCTCTGAGGGAAGGAATGGTCACGACCCCGTACAAGCGTAAAGGAGAGAGGTGCGACCTGAAGAATTGGCGTCCCATCACCCTTCTGAACGTCGACTACAAGATCCTGGCCAAGACGATGGCAACGAGATTGAAGACGGTTATCGGATGGATCATCCACCCGGATCAGACCTGCAGCATCCCCGGACGTCGCATCGCAGACAGCCTGGCTCTCATGCGGGACACGGTCGAGTACATCAAGGCCCGCCGGGTGCATGCATCCCTGATCTCGTTGGATCAGGAAAAGGCCTTCGACCGTGTTTCCCATGAGTTCCTGGGCAAAGCTCTGCACAGGTTAGGTTTGGGTAACATGTTTTGTTTGTATGTCCAACTAATGTATTTTGATATTCACAGCTCGGTGTTGGTAAACGGCTGGAAGACTGACCCCTTCCCGGTCCTCTCAGGGGTCAGACAAGGCTGTCCTCTGTCACCTCTTCTTTTTGTTTGTGTTATAGAACTCTTTGCAGAGGCTATCCGGCGGAACGGAGAGATCAGAGGGATCACCGCACCAGGACCAGAACGTTTCGAGGTTAAGTGCTCGCTCTACATGGACGACGTGACAGTCTTCTGCGCAGACCGGCGCTCAATCGACACCCTCGTCCAGACCTGTGAGACCTTCGGACGGGCTTCGGGAGCCAAAGTCAACTGCGGGAAGTCGGAAGCCATGCTCTCCGGGGACTGGCAGCCGGCCTCCTCCGCCCCCTTCCCTTTCAGCATCCAGCCGGATTTCATCAAGGTTCTTGGAGTCTGGTTCGGGAAGGAAGGAGCAGCCCTCAAGTCCTGGGAGGAATGCTTGACCAAGATCACCCAACGGATCGGTCTGTGGAGCCTCAGACGCCTCACTTGTGAGGGCAAAGCACTGGTCCTGCGTAACGAGGTACTGCCCGTGCTGCAGTACACGGCCCAGGCCTGCCTCCCCCTCGTCGCCATGTGCAGGGCTATTACCAGGACGGTGTTTCGTTTTGTCTGGGGATCCAAGATGGACAGAGTAAAGTGGACCATCATGTACAAGGATCCTCGCAAGGGTGGGAAGGGCGTACCCGATATCCCCACCCTCCTGCGATCCTCCTTCGTATGTGACTGCGTTTGCCGAACTCTGCGAGTCAAGAGAGGTTCTGCGGGTAGGTCCATGTCTCGCTTCTTCCTGCTCCCCCTTTGGAGAAGGTTTGGCTGGGACAAGTGGGACAGCTCCTTCCCCTACAACTGGACGACGCCATGGTTCTACGGAGACGTTGTTCGGTTTGTGAGGGAACACCAACTGGAGGGACTCAAGCCTGATTTGTGAAAGCCAAAGACTATCCACAAACTCATCAGAGCCAAGGACGAAATGGAGAACATTCCAGGACTTCAGCACGACACACTGGAAACTGTTTGAACCAACGTGTCATCGGCTGGATTGACCAACGGGCACAAGGACTTGTCATGGATGGCGATACAGGGCGGACTGCCCGTCCAGTCATTCATGCACGCCCGGAACCTGTGCAAAACCCGGTACTGCCGAAGGTGCCCCTTCGTGGAGAAAACATCGCTGCACGCCTTTTGGGACTGCCGTTTTGCACAGCACCTGTTGGTTGCCCTGGAGGATGACCTGAGGAACTCCGTCCCCAGAGGGAGCCTATCATACCATTCCGTACTTTATGGACTCTTCCCTGGGACTCACACAGTTGGAGCCATCCAGGAGGCTTTGCGCCTTATGAACTGCTTTAAGGACGCTATTTGGGTCACCAGGGACCGGCTCATCTTGAAGAGGGAGAGGATGTCTATCCAGGATTGCCGCAGGCTGATCCACAGCCTGCTCAGAGACTATTCCATCATGGACAGTCCGGACGACAGCGCCGAGGAGGAGGTTTAAACCTCTTCCACGCCCCCTCCCCCCTTTTCCCGTTTATGTGCGTCTTTCAATAAAGCTTCGGGCCTGTGATTTCCCCACCCTATCCCCTTTTTCCCTACCCCCCATCCCCCAAGCGCCGGTTCGTCGTTATTTATTGTCTAACTTTTTCTTTCAGCTTGAGTGTTATGGATAGCATAGGAGCGTGATGTATAGTGTAGTGCGTCGTACTCTACTGCTATGTAAGAATGATTGTATATTTCTGTGTGTACGGGGCTGCGGCACTGTACACGGTTTGTTACTTTTTTTGTGGAGTACATGATAATAAAGACGCTGTTAAATCAAAAATCTGTTCTTATCAGTTTAATATTTGATACGTCCCCTATCTGGGGACCATTTATTAAATGGATTTTTAGAACAGGGAGATGGAAGAAGAGCTTGCTCTGTCCACTCCACGCATTGACCTGGTATTGCAGTACCTCCAGGACCGGTGCACCCCTTCTTAACCCAGTTTCCAAAAGCAGAACTCAATTCACCTGATCAATATTAGCCCGATTAATGAATTGAAAGAAGGCAAACCACTTCATATGCACCTCAATTTGGCCCATTCACTTTTGACACTTTCCCCTTTTTTATCTTTCACACTTTTTACTTGCTTTATTCAACCAAAAGCTGCGCCAAATAGCAAACGTATCACCACTCAACTTGACCAACTCTGCTATGTCCCGTGCAGTTTGTTGTTCTCAATCTTAACTAGATCATTTGCAATTGAATGGAATAGATCCCTTTTGGACAAAGTGGATTCAGCTGCTGCTGCAGTGACTGCAGGTGTTAGAAGATGCAGAATTGGCATCAGGTGATATCTATCAGCTGCCACTCCAATTAAAGTTACCGTTTTATTCCTACCATGCATTGTTTTTCGGTGTTTTCTTTGAGCAATGATTATCTGTTACCTGATCTGTTGGCTCCCTCTCCTGGAGTGAGAGCTTGCTTGCTCTTGGACTTTCAAAAAGAGAGGTCATGATAGACATTTAGCTGCTGAGCCCAATTGGGGACAGCCATGGGTGATGAATTTTTGAAAACTGCTGCGAAGCCTGATATGGCAACATAAGTAACGTCTAATACTACGAATCGGCGGCCTATGAAATGAATTAGTACTTTCATTAAGCATATTTAAACGGCTAATCGGGAAAAGACAAATTGTAAAAAGCCCTGTCAGAAAGCCCCCCTCTACCTTTTTTTAGTCAGCTTTTCTGTAGTATGACTGTTGATTTATTTTCCGTTTGAACTGTGCACAACATGAAGACATGGAACACTGGCGTGTCACGATGCCCCCGCTGACATCACAATAGCGCTGCTGCCTAGAAAGCCAGCTGCACAGCAGAAGTTGCTCTTTGGGCGGGATGGTGGGCTACGGGAAGGAGGAGTCAAACACTTTTCTTCCCGGGTGGTAGGGGGATGACACGGGAAGGGATGCGGGTGGTGGGAGGGGTGCAGAGGGCCGGGATTGGGGGCTGACAGGGGAAGGGAAAATATTAGGGTTTGGGGATGTTGGAAGGGCTTTCTACGGGTAAAGATGGGAAACCGTGGCAGTGACGGAAAGTTGGGCAGCCTGTTCTGTCCTTTCCTGTCCTGTGTTTTTGTATCATGAATTGGAAAGACCACAAGGGGGAGGGGAGGTGCTTGTGCCCAAAAAGAGGAGTTATTCAGATTCATTGCTGTGGGCGGCGGCTGCAAAACGCACCATTCTTCTTGTTTTGCCTCTGCAAAACAGCCTTTTCAAGGGTTGTCTTGGGTGATAAAATGTCTTCTGTAGGCGTGGGTTTGTCTCCATCTCCCTAAGATGTGGCCAGCATAGGCCAGGGTGCCACCTAAGGCCGACACCAATTCGGGTTATCGCTTCTCGGCCTTTTGGCTAAGATCAAGTGTAGTTTCGGAGGACGCTACCTTGGAAGGTGCCTGGGATTGCACGACTGCCGGCCTTGGGGGAGTGTGTACGCCTTCTGGTGACACATTGCCCTCTTGTGCCTGGACGGTTCCCTGGCAACGGGAGGCGATCACCTTTGTTAATTTGAAGTCCTACCAATAAATAGAAAAATCTGTTCTTATCAGTTTAATATCTGATACATCCCCTATCTGGGGACCATTTATTAAATGGATTTTTAGAACAGGGAGATGGAAGAAGAGCTTGCTCTGTCCACTCCACGCATTGACCTGGTATTGCAGTACCTCCAGGACCGGTGCACCCCTTCTTAACCCAGTTTCCAAAAGCAGAACTCAATTCACCTGATCAATATTAGCCCGATTAATGAATTGAAAGAAGGCAAACCACTTCATATGCACCTCAATTTGGCCCATTCACTTTTGACACTTTCCCCTTTGTTTATCTTTCACACTTTTTACTTGCTTTATTCAACCAAAAGCTGCGCCAAATAGCAAACTCATCACCACTCAACTTGACCAACTCTGCTATGTCCCGTGCAGTTTCTTGTTCTCAATCTTAACTAGATCATTTGCAATTGAATGGAATAGATCCCTTTTGGACAAAGTGGATTCAGCTGCTGCTGCAGTGACTGCAGGTGTGAGAAGATGCAGAATTGGCATCAGGTGATATCTATCAGCTGCCACTCCAATTAAAGTTACCGTTTTATTCCTACCATGCATTGTTTTTCGGTGTTTTCTTTGAGCAATGATTATCTGTTTCCTGATCTGTTGGCTCCCTCTCCTGGAGCGAGAGCTTGCTTGCTCTTGGACTTTCAAAAAGAGAGGTCATGATAGACATTTAGCTGCTGAGCCCAATTGGGGACAGCCATGGGTGATCAATGTTTTGAAAACTGCTGCGAAGCCTGATACGGCAACATAAGTAACGTCTAATAGTACGAATGGGCGGCCTATGAAATGAATTAGTACTTTCATTAAGCATACTTAAATGGCTAATCGGGAAAAGACAAATTGTAAAAAGCCCTGTCAGAAATCCCCCCTCTACCTTTTTTTAGTCAGCTTTTCTGTAGTATGAGTGTTGATTTATTTTCCATTTGAACTGTGCACAACATGAAGAGATGGAACACTGGTGTGTCACGATGCCCCCGCTGACATCACAATAGCGCTGCTGCCTAGAAATCCAGCTGCACAGCAGAAGTTGCTCTTTGGGCGGGATGGTGGGCTAGGGGAAGGAGGGGGCAAACACTTTGTGTGTCTCTTACCCTGTCTGTCTTTTTCCCTTTCTTTCCCTGTCTGTCTCTTTCCCTGTCAGTCTGTCTCTTTGTCTGTGTCTGTCTCTTAACCTGTCTTTCTCTTTCCCTCTCTTTCCCTGTCTGTCTCTTTCCCTGTCAGTTTGTCTTTTTGTCTGTGTCTGTCTCTTTATGTCTGTCTATTACCCCGTCTATGTCTGTTTCTTACCCTGTCTGTGTCTGCTTCTTTCCCTTTCTGTGTCTGTCTCTTTCTCTGGCTGCATTGCGACACGCCAACATT